>NW_027196729.1:65000-80319 GCF_038502225.1 Cherax quadricarinatus | reverse complement strand
GTAACTATCCGTAACAGTAACTATCCATCACAGTAACTATCCATCGCGGTAGCTATCCATCACAGTAACTCCATCACAGTAAATATCCATCACAGTAACTATTCATCACATATCTATCCATCAGAGTAACTATCCATCACTTTAACTATCCATCACAGTAACTATCCATCACAGTATCTATCCATCACAGTAACTATCCATCACAGTAACCATCCATCTTAGTAAGTATCCCTCACAGTAACTATCCATCACAGAAACTATCCATAACAGTATCTATCCATCACAGTAACTAGCCATCACAGTAACTATCCATCACAGTAACTATCCATCACAGTAATTATCCGTAACAGCAACTATCCATCACAGTAACTATCCCTCACAGTAACTATCCATCACAGTAACTCTCCATCACAGTAACTATCCATCACAGTAACTATCCATCACAGTAACTATCCATCACAGTAACTATCCATCACAGTAACTATCCATCACAGTAACTATCCATCACAGTAACTATCGCAGTAACTATCACAGTAACTATCACAGTAACTATCCATCACAGTAACTATCCATCACAGTAACTATCCATCACAGTAACTATCCCTCACAGTAACTATCCCTCACAGTAACTATCCATCACAGTAACTATCCATCACAGTAACTATCCATCACAGTAACTATCCATCAGAGTAACTATCCATCACAGTAACTATCCATCACAGTAACTATCCCTCACAGTAACTATCCATCACAGTAACTATCCTTCACAGTAACTATCCATCACAGTAACTATCCATCACAATAGCTATCAATCACAGTAACTATCCATCACAGTAACTATCCATCACAGTATCTATCCATCACAGTAACTATCCATCACAGTAACTATCCATCATAGTAACTATCCATCACAGTAACTACCCATCGCAGTAACTATCCATCACAGTAACTATCAATCACAGTAACAATCCATCACAGTAACTATCCATCACAGAAACTATCCATCACAGTAACTATCCCTCACAGTAACTTTCCAACACAGTATCTATCACAGTAACTATCCCTCACAGTAACTATCCATCACAGTAACTATCCATCACAGTAACTATCCTTCACAGTAACTATCCATCACAGTAACTATCCATCACAGTAACTATCCATCACAGTAACTCTCCATCACAATAACTATCCATCACAGTAACTATCCATCACAGTAATTATCCACAACACAATCTGTCAGTAGCTGCACTGTGGTCTGGTGGGTATAGTTCTCGCTTCACACTGTGAGGTTCATGGGTTCGATTCCTGGCGAGAACTGAAGTATTGGGCTTCTTTCTGTACACCTGTTGACTATGTTCTCCCATCAGTAAAATGGGTACCTGGGTATTAGTGGACTGGTGTGGGTGGCATCCTGGGTGTTAGTGGACTGGTGTGGGTGGCATCCTGGGTGTTAGTGGACTGGTGTGGGTTGCATCCTGGGTGTTAGTGGACTGGTGTGGGTGGCATCCTGGGTGTTAGTGGACTGGTGTGGGTGGCATCCTGGGTATTAGTGGACTGGTGTGGGTGGCATCCTGGGTGTTAGTGGACTGGTGTGGGTGGCATCCTGGGTGTTAGTGGACTTTTGTGGGTGGCATCCTGGGTGTTAGTGGACTGATGTGGGTGGCATCCTGGGTGTTAGTGGACTGGTGTGGGTGGCAACCTGGGTGTTAGTGGACTGGTGTGGGTGGCATCCTGGGTGTTAGTGGACTGGTGTGGGTGGCAACCTGGGTGTTAGTGGACTGGTGTGGGTGGCATCCTGGGTGTTAGCGGGCTTCTGAGTACACAAATAACCCGCACATGAAAGAGAGAAGCTTACGACGACGTTTCGGTCCGACTTGGACCATTTACGAAGTCACACTGTCGCACATTGTTGCGCGGGTTATTTATGTATCGTTCCAGTCACGGTATTGTGCCTCTTTTGTTACTTCTGAGTACGTCTGCGAGAGGAGCTTTTGTTGTGTCGAGTGGCTCTTACTAGACTAATGAGTACGTCTGTGGGGGAGGTTTTGTTATGAGGAGTGGCCCTTACTTGACTCCTGAGTACATATGTGGGAGAAGCTTTTGTTGTGTCCAGTGCCCATTACTAGGCTCCTGAGCAGGTCTGTGGGAAGAGCTTTTGTTGTGTTGAGAGGCCCTTACTAGACTCTTGACTACTTATGTGGGGGAGCTTTTGTTATGTCGAGTGGCCCTTACTAGATTCCTGAGTGCGTCTGTGGGAGAAGCTTTTGTTGAGTCGAGTGGCCCTTACTAAACTCCTGAGTATGTCTGTGGGAGGAGCTTTTGTTGTCTCGAGTGGCCCTTAGTAGACTCCTGAGTACGTTTGTGGGAGGAGCTTTTGTTGTGTCGAGTGGCCATTACTCGACTGCTGAGTACGTCTGTGGGAGGAGCTTTAGTTGTGTCGAGTGGCCCTTACTAGACTCCTGAGTACGTCTGTATGAGGAGCTTTAGTTGTGTCGAGTGGCCATTACTAGACTGCTGAGTACGTCTGTGGGAGGAGCTTTTGTTGTGTGGTGTGGCCATCACTAGACTGCTGAGTACATCTGTGGGAGGAGCTTTTGTTGTGTGGTGTGGCCATCACTAGACTCCTTAGTACGTCTGTGGGAGGAGCTTTTGTTGTGTCGAGTGGCCCTTACTAGACTCCTGAGTGCGTCTGTGAGAGAAGCTTTTGTTGTGTCGAGTGGCCCTTAATAGACTCCTAAGTACGTCTGTGGGAGGAGCTTTTGTTGCGTCGAGTGGCCCTTGCTAGGATCCTGAGTACGTCTGTGGGAGGAGCTTTTGTTGTGTCGAGTGGTAATTACTAGCCTCTGAGAACGTCTGGGAGGTAGCTTTTGTTATTTGGAATGGCCCTTAAAAGACTCCTGAGTACGTAAATGGGAGGAGCTTGTGTTGCATCGAGTGGCCCTTTCTAGGCTAGTGAGTACGTCTGTGGGAGGAGCTTTTTTGTCTCGGGTGAGCTTTGCTAGACTCCTGAGTACGTCTGTGGGAAGAGGTTTTGTTGTGTCGAGTGACCCTTACTAGACTCCTGAGTATGTCTAGGGGTGGAGCTTTTGTTGTGTCGAGTGGTAAGTACTAGGCTCCGGAAAACGTCTGGGGGGGAGCTTTTGTAATGTGGAGTGGCCCTTACGACACTCCTGAGTACGTATGTGGGAGGATCTTTTGTTGTGTCGAGTGGGCTTTACTAGACTCCTGAGTACGTCTGTGGAAAGAGCTTTTGTTGTATCGAGAGGCCCTTACTAGACTCTTGAGTACTAATGTGGGAGGAGCTTCTCTTGTGTCGAGTGACCCGTACTGGAATCCTGAGTACGTCTATGGGAGGAGCTTTTTTTGTGTCGAGTGGCCCTTACTAGACTCCTGAGAACGTCTGTGTGTGAGCTTTTGTTGCGTCGATTAGCCCTTACTAGACCCCTGAGTGCGTATGTGGGAGAAGCTTTTGTTGTGTCGAGTGTCCCTTACTACATTCCTGAGTACGTCTGTGGGAGGACCTTTGTTGTGTCGAGTGGCCCTTTCTAGGCTAGTGAGTACGTGTGTGGGAGGAGCTTTTTTGTGTCGGGTGAGCTTTGCTAGACTCCTGAGTACGTCTGTGGGAAGAGGTTTTGTTGTGTCGAGTGACCCTTAATTGACTCCTGAGTACGTATTCTGAAGGAGCTTTTGCGGACTCGAGTGGCATTTGCTAGACTCCTGATTACGTCTCTGGGAAGAACTTTTGTTTTGTCGAGTCGACCGTAGAAGACTCCTGAGTATGTCTGGGGGGAGCTTTTGTTTTGTCGAGTGGCCCTTATAAGACTCCTGAGTACGTCTGTGGGAGGAACTTTTGCTGTGTCGAGTGGCCCTTACTTGACTCCTGAGAACATATGTGGGAGGAGCTTTTGTTGTGTCGATTGGCCCTTACTAGACTCCTGAGAACGTCTGTGTGTGAGCTTTTGTTGTGTCGAGAAGCTCTTACTAGACTCCTGAGTGCGAATGTGGGAGAAGCTTTTGTTGTGTCGAGAGGCCCTCACTTGTCTGCTGAGTACGTCTGTGGAGGAGCTTTTATTGTGTCGAGTGTCCCTTACTACACTCTTGAGTACGTCTCTGGAAAAAGGTTTTGTTGTGTCGAGTGGCCCTTACTAGACTCCTAAGTACGTCTGTGGGGGAGCTTTTGTTTTGTCGAGTGTCCCTTACTAGACTTCAGAGTGCGTCTGTGGGAGGAGCTTTTGTTGTGTCGAGTGGCCCTTACTTGGCTCCCGAGTACGTCTGAGCTGGGGCTTTTGTTGTGTCGAGTGTCCTTTACTAGAGCCCTAAGTACATCTGTGGGGAGATTTTGTTGTGTCGAGTAGCCTTTAGTAGACCCTTGAGGACGTATGCAGAGAAGCTTTTGTTATGTCGAGTGGCCCTTATTACACTGCTGAGTACGTCTGTGGCGAGAGCTTTTGTTGTGACGAGTGGCCTTTACTAGGCTCCTGACTACGTCTGTGGGGAGCTTTTGTTGTGTCGAGTGGCCCTTACTAGACTCCTGAGTGCGTATGTGGGAGAAGCTTTTGTTCAGTCGAGTGGCCCTTACTAAACTGCTGAGTATGTCTGTGGGAGGAGCTTTTGTTTTCTCGAGTGGCCCTTAGTAGACTCCTGAGTACGTATTTGGGAGGAGCTTTTGTTGTGTCGAGTGGCTATTACTAGACTGCTGAGTACGTCTGTGGGAGGAGCTTTTGTTGTGTCGAGTGGCCATTACTAGACTGCTGAGTACGTCTGTGGGAGGAGCTTTTGTTGTGTGGAGTGGCCATCACTAGACTGCTGAGTACGTCTGTGGGAGGAGCTTTTGTTGAGTGGAGTGGCTATCACTAGACTCCTGAGTACGTCTGTGGGAGGAGCTTTTGTTGCGTCGAGTGGCCCTTGCTAGGATCCTGAGTACGTCTGTGGGAGGAGCTTTTGTTATGTCGAGTGGCCCTTACTAAATTCATGAGTACGTGTCTAAAATAAGCTTTTGTTGTGTCGAGTGGCCCTTACTATACTCCTGAGTACGTCTGTGGGAGGAGCTTTTGTTGCGTCGAGTGGCCCTTGCTAGGATTCTGAGTACGTCTGTGGGAGGAGCTTTTGTTATGTCGAGTGGCCCTTGCTAGGATCCTGAGTACGTCTGTGGGAGGAGCTTTTGTTGTGTCGAGTGGTAATTACTAGCTTCTGGGAGGGAGCTTTTGTTATTTGGAGTGGCCCTTACAAGACTCCTGAGTACGTAAATGGGAGGAGCTTGTGTTGCGTCGAGTGGCCCTTTCTAGGCTAGTGAGTACGTCTGTGGGAGGAGCTTTTTTGTCTCGGGTGAGCTTTGCTAGACTCCTGAGTACGTCTGTGGGAAGAGGTTTTGTTGTGTCGAGTGGCCCTTACTAGACTCCTGATTACGTCTGTGGGGAGCTTTTGTTGTGTCGAGTGGCCCTTAAATGACTCCTGAGTACGTCTGAGGAATGAGCTTTTCTTATGTCTAGTGGCCCTTACTAGAATCCTGAGCACGTCTGTGGGAGGAGCTTTTGTTGTGTCGAGTGGCCCTTACTAGACTCCTGATAGCGTCTGTGTGCGAGTTTTTGTTGTGTCGAGTGGCCTTTACTAGACTCCTGTGTACTTCTGTGGGGAAGCTGTTGTTGAGTCGAGTGTCCCTTACTGGAATCCTGAGTACGTATGTTGGAGGAGTTTTTGTTGAGTCGAGTGGCCCTTACTAGGATCCTGGGTACGTCTGTGGGAGGAGCTTTTGTTGAGTCGAGTGGCCCTTGTCAGACGACTGAGTACGTACGAGGGAGGAGCTTTCGTTGAGTCGAGTAGCCTTTGCTAGGCACCTGAAAACGTCTGTGGCAGGAGCTTTTTTGTGTCGAGTGGCCCTTACTAGACTCCTCAGTACGTCTGCGGGAGGAGCTTTTGTTGTGTCGAGTGGCCCTTACTAGACTCCTGAGTACGTCTGTGGGAGGAACTTTTGTTGTGTCGAGTCGCTCTTAGTAGACTCCTTAGTATGTGTGGGGGGGAGCTTTTGTTTTGTCGAGTGGCCCTTACTGGAATCCTGAGTACGTATGTTGGAGGAGTTTTTGTTGAGTCGAGTGGCCGTTACTAGGCTCCTGAATACGTCTGTGGCATGAGCTTTTGTTGTGTCGAGTGGCCCTTAAATGACTCCTGAGTACGTCTGAGGAATGAGCTTTTCTCATGTCAAGTGGCCCTTACTAGAATCCTGAGTACGTCTATGGGGGAACTTTTGTTGTGAGGAGTGGCCCTTACTTGACTCCTGAGTACATATCTGGGAGGAGCTTTTGTTGTGTCCAGTGACCATTACTATGCTCCTGAGTACGTCTGTGGCATAAGCTTTTGTTGTGTCGAGTGGACCATACTAGACTAATGAGTACGTGTGTGACAGGAGCTTTTTTTGTGTCGAGTGGACCTTACTAGACTCCTGAGTACGTGTTTGGGAGGAGCTTTTGTTGTGTCGAGTAACAATTACTAGACTAATGAGTACGTCTGTGGAAGGAGCTTTAGTTGTGTCGACAGGCCTTTACTACACTCCTGAGTACGTTTTTGGGGGAGCTTTTGTTGTATCGAGTGGCTTTTACTAGACTCCTGAGTACGTCTGTGAGAGAAGCTTTTGTTGTGTGGAGTGGCCCTTACTAGACTCCCGAGTGCGTCTGTGAGAGAAGCTTTTGTTGTGTGGAGTGGCCCTTACTAAACTGCTGAGTACGTCTGCCTGAGGAGCTTTTGCTGTGTCGAGTGGCCCTTACTAGACTCCCGAGTGCGTCTGTGAGAGAAGCTTTTGTTGTGTGGAGTGGCCCTTACTAAACTGCTGAGTACGTCTGTGGGAGGAGCTTTTCTTGTGTCGAGTGGCCCTCACTGGACTGCTGAGTACATCTGTGAGAGGAGCTTTTGTTGTGTCGAGTGGCCCTTACTAGACTGCTGAGTACGTTTGTGGGAGGAGCTTTTTTTGTGTCGAGTGGACCTTACTAGACTCCTGATTAAGTCTTTGGGAGGAGCTTTTGTTGTGTCGAGTATTCCTTACTAGACTAATGAGTACGTCTGTGGAAGGAGCTTTTGTTTTGTCGAGTGGCCCTTACTAGACTCCTGAGTATGTCTGGGGGGAGGAGCTTTTGCTGTGTCGAGTGGTAAGTACTAGGCTGCTGAGAACGTCTGGGGGGGAGCTTTTGTTATGTGGAGTGGCCCTTACGACACTCCTGAGTACGTATGTGGGAGGAGCTTTTGTTGTGTCGAGTGGGCTTTACTAGACTCCTGAGTATGTCTGTAGAAAGAGCTTTTGTTGTATCGAGAGGCCCTTACTAGACTCTTGAGTACTAATGTGGGAGGAGCTTTTGTTGTGTCGAGTGGCCCTTACTAGACTCCGAAGTACGTATGTGGGAGGAGATTTTGTTGTATCGAGTGGCCCTTAATTGACTCCTGAGTACATCTGTGGGATGAACTTTTGTTGTGTCGAGTTGCCCTAACTAGACTCCTGAGTACATATGTGAAATAAGGATTTGTTGTGTCGAGTGGCCCTTACTAGACTCCTAAGTACGTCTGTGGGGGAGCTTTTGTTTAGTCGAGTGTTCCTTACTAGACTCCTGAGTACATATGTGGAATAAGGTTTTGTTGTGTCGAGTGGCCCTTACTAGACTCCTAAGTACGTCTGTGGGGGAGCTTTTGTTTTGTCGAGTGTCCCTTACTAGACTCCTGAGTACGTATGTGGGAGGAGCATTTGTTGTGTTGTGAGGCCCTCAATTGACTGCTGAGTACGTCTGTGGGAAGAGCTTTTCTTTTGTCGAGTGGGCTTACAAGACTCCTGAGTACATCTGTGTGAGGAGATTTTGTTGTGTCGATTAGCCCTTACTAGACTGATGAATACGTCTGTGGAAGCAGCTTTCGTTGTGTCGATTTGCCCTTACTTGGCTCCTGAGTACATCTGTTGTGGAGCTTTTGTTGTGTCGAGCGGCCTTTACTAGAGCCCTGAGTACATCTGTGGGAAGATTTTCTTGTGTCGAGTAGCCCTTAGTAGACTCTTGAGGACGTATGTGGGAGGAGCTTTTGATCTGTCGAGTGGCCCTTACTTCACTTCTGAGTACGTCTGTGGAGAGAGCTTTTGTTGTGTCGAGTGGCCCTTACTAGGCTCCTGACTACGTCTGTAGGGGAGCTTTTGTTGTGTCGAGTGGCCCATACTAGACTCCTCAGTACGTCTGTGGGAGCAGCTTTTGTTGTGTCGAGTGGCCCTTACTGGACTGCTGAGTACGTCTGTGGGAGGAGCTTTCTTTGTGTCGAGTGGCCCTTACTAGACTTCTGAGTACATCTGTGGGATGGGCTTTTGGTCTGTCAAGTGGCTCTTACTAGGCTCCAGAGTACTTCTGTGGGAGAGGATTTGTTGTATCGAGTGGCCCTTACTAGATTCCTGAGTTCGTCTGTTGGAGGAGCTGTTGTTGTGTCGAGTGGCCCTTACTAGACTCCTGAGTACATCTGCGGTGGAGCTTTTGTTGTCTCGAGTGACCTTTACTAGGGCCCCGAATACATTTGTGGGGAGATTTTGTTGTGTCGAGTGGCCTTACTAGAATCTTGAGGACGTCTGTGGGAGGAGCTTTTGTTCTGTCGAGTGGCTCTTACTACACTGCTGAGTACGTCTGTGGCGAGAGCTTTTGTTGTGTCGAGTGGCCCTTACTAGGCTCCTGAGTACGTATGAGGGAGGAGCTTTTGTTGTTTCGAGTGGCCCTTACTAGGCTCCTGAGTACGTCTGTGGGAGGAGCATTTGCCGCTGTCAAGTGGCCATCACTAGACTCCTGAGTAAGTCTGTGGGAGGAGCTTTTGTTGTGTCGAGTGGCCCTTACTAGAAACCTGAGTACGTCTCTGGGAGAACCATTTGTTGTGTCGAGCCGCCCTTACTTGGCTCTTGAGTACGTTTTTGGGTGGAGGTTTTGTTATGTCGAGTGGCCCTTACTTCACTTCAGAGTACATGTGTGGGATGAGCTTTTGTTTTGACGAGTGACCCTTAATAGGCTCCGGAGTACGACTGTGGGAGGAGCTTTTGTTGTGTCTGGTGGCCCTTATTATACTCCTGAGTACGTCTGTGGGAAGTGCTTTTGTTGTGTCGAGTGGCCCATACTAGACTCGTGAGTACGTTTTAGGGGAAGCTTTTGCTGTGTCGAGTGGCCCTTAATAGACTCCTGAGTATCTCTGTCGGAGGAGCTTTTCTTACGTAGAGTGGCCCTTACTAGACTCCTGAGTACGTCTGTGGGAGGAGCTTTTGTTTTGTCGGGTGACCCTTACATGACTCCTGAGTACGTCTGTGGGAAGAGCTTTTGTTGTGTCGAGTGGCCCTTAATAGGCTACGGAGTGCGACTGTTGGAGGAGCTTTCGTTGTGTCGAGTGGCCCTTACTAGACTCCTGAGTACGTCTCTGGGAAGAGATTTTGTTGTGTCGAGTGGCCCATACTAGACTCCTGAGTACGTCTTCGGGGGATCTTTGGTTCTGTCGAGTGGCCCTTACTTGACTCATGAGTACTTCTGTGGAGGAGCTTTTGTTGTGTTGAGTGGCCCTTGCTTGGCTCAAAGTACGTCTGTGGGAGGACCTTTTGTTGTGTCGAGTGGCCCTTACTAGGCTCCTGAATATGTCTGTTGGGGAGCTTTTGTTCTGTTGAGTGGCCTTTACTAGACTCCTGAGTACATCTGAGGTAGGATGTTTTGTTGTGTCGAGTGGCCTTACTAGACTCTTGACTACGTCTGTGGGAGGAGCTTTTGTTGTGTCGAGTGGCCCTTACTAAACTCCTGAGTACGTCTGTGGGAAAACCTTTTGTTGTTTCGAGTGGCCCATACTATACTCCTGAGTACGCCTTTGGGGGAGCTTTGGTTCTGTCGAGTGGCCCTTACTTGGCTCATGAGTACGTCTGTGGGGGAGCTTTTGTTGTGTCGAGTAGCCTTTACTAGACTCCTGAGTACATCTGTGGAAGGATGTTCTGTTGTGTCGAGTGGCCCTAAGTAGACTCTTGAGGACGTCTGTGGGAGAAGCTTTTGTTGTGTCGAGTGGCCCTTACTAGACTCCTGAGTACGTCTTTGGGAAGAGCTTTTGTTGTGTCGAGTGGCCCTTACTAGGCTCCTGAGTAGGTCTGTGGAAGAGCTTTTGTTTTGTGGAGTGGCCCTTACTAGACTCTTGAGTACGTATGTGCGAGGAGCTTTTGTTGTGTCGATTGACCCTTACTAGACTGCTGAGTACATCTCTGGAAGGAGCTTTTGTTTTGTCGAGTGGCTCTTATTAGTCTCTTGAGTGAGTCTGTGGGTGAGCTTTTGTTGTGTCGAGTGGCCCTTACTAGACTCCTGAGTACGTATGTGCGAGGAGCTTTTGTTGTGTCGAGTTGCCCTAACTAGAATCCTGCGTAGGTCTGTGGAGGAGCTTCTCTTGTGTCGTGTGTCTCTTACTAGATTCCTGAGTACGTCTGTGGGAGGAGCTTTTGTTGTGTCGAGTGCCCCTTACTAGACTCCTAAGTACGTCTGTGGGGGAGCTTTTGTTTTGTCGAGTGTCCCTTACTAGATTCCTGAGTACGTCTGTGGGAGGAGCTTTTGTTGTTTGGGTGGCCTTTACTAGACTGCTGAGTACGTCTGTGGCGAGAGCTTTTATTGTGTCGAGTGGCCCTTACTAGACTCCTGAGTACATAATAGGGATGAGTTTTTGTTTTGTCGAGAGGCCCTTACTATGCTCCTGAGTGCTTCTGTGGGAGAAGCTTTTGTTGTGTTGAGTGGACCTTATTAGACTCCTGAGTACGTCTGTTGGATGGGCTTTTGTTGGGTCGAGTGGCCCTTACTAGACTCCTAAGTACGAGTTTGGGAGGAGCTTTTGTTTTGTCGAGTGGCCCAGTCTAGACTTATGAGTACGTCTGTGGGAGGAGTTTTGTTGTGTCGAGTGGCCCTTATTAAACTCTTGAGTACGTCTGTGGGGGAAATTTTGTTGCGTCGAGTGACCCTTACTAGACTCTTGAGGACGTCTGTGGAATGATCTTTTGTTGTGTCGAGTGGCCCTAACTAGACTCGTGAGTACGTCTGTGGGTAGAGATTTTGTTGTGTCGAGTGGCCTTTACTAGGCTCCTGAGTACGTCTGTGGGGAGCTTTTGTTACGTGAAGTGGCCCTTACTAGACTCCTGAGTACGTATGTTGGAGGAGCTTTTATTGTGTCTAGTGGCCCTTACTAGGCTCTTGAGTATTTCATTGGAAGGAGCTCTTTTGTGTCGAGTGGCTGTTTCTAGGCTCCTGGGTACGTCTGTGTAAGAAGCTTTTGTTGCGTCGAGTGGCCGTTACTAGGCTACTGAGTACGTCTGTGAGAGGAGCATTTTTGAGTCGAGTAGCCCTTACTAGGCTCCTGAGTACGTCTGTGTATGGAGCTTTTGCTGTGTCGAGTTGCCCTTATTAGACTCTTGAGTACGTGTTTGTGGTGAGGTTTCGTTGTGTCTAGTGGCTCTTACTAGGCTATTGAGTTCTTCTGTTGTAGGAGCTTTTGTTGTGTCGAGTGGCCCTTACTAGACTCCTGAGTACGTCTGTGGGAGGAGCTTTTGTTGTGTCGAGTGGCCCTTAGTAGACTCCTGAGTATGTCTGTGGGAGGAGCTTTTGTTATGTCTAATGGCCCTTACTAGACTTCTGAGTATGTCTGTGGGAGGAGTTTCCGTTGTTTCGAGTGGCCCTTTCTAGACTCCTGAGTATGTCTGTGGGGGAGCTTTTGTTACTTTAGTCAAGAACTATCTCTCCCTGCTTCCAAGGGCTCTCTCCCTCCCTGCTTCGAGGAGCTTTCACTCCCTGCTTCGAAGAGTTCTCTCTCCCTGCTTCCAAGAACTCTCTCTCCCTGCTTCCAAGAGTTCTCTATCTCTGCTTCCAAGAGTTCTCTCTCCCTGCTTCCAAGAACTCTCTCTCCCTGCTTCCAAGAGTTCTCTCTCCCTGCTTCCAAGAGTTCTCTCTCCCTGCTTCCAAGAGTTCTCTCTCTCTGCTTCCAAGAGTTCTCTCTCCCTGCTTCCAAGAGTTCTCTCTCCCTGCTTCCAAGAGTTTTCTCTCCCTGCTTCCAAGAATTCTCTATCCCTGCTTCCAAGAACTCTCTCTCCCTGCTTCCAAGAGTTCTCTCTCCCTGCTTCAAAGAACTCTCTCTCTCTGCTTCCATGAGTTCTCTCTCTCTGCTTCCAAGAACTCTCTCTCCCTGCTTCCAAGAACTCTCTCTCCCTGCTTCCAAGAGTTCTATCTCCCTGCTTCCAAGAACTCTCTCTCCCTGCTTCCAAGAACTCTCTCTCCCTGCTTCCAAGAGTTTTCTCTCCCTGCTTCCAGGAGTTCTCTCTCCCTGCTTCCAAGAGTTCTCTCTCCCTGCTTCCAAGAACTCTTTCTCTCTGCTTCCAAGAACTCTTTCTCCCTGCTTCCAATAACTCTCTCTCACTGCTTACAAGAACTCTCTCTCCCTGCTTCCAAGAGCTTCCTCTCCCTGCATCCAAGAACTCTCTCTCCCTGCTTCCAAGAGTTCTCTCTCCCTGCTTCCAAGAACTCTTTCTCCCTGCTTCCAAGAGTTCTCTCTCTCCCTGCTTCCAAGAACTCTATCTCCCTGCTTCCAAGAGTTCTCACTCCCTGCTTCCAAGAGTTTTCTCTCCCTGCTTCCAGGAGTTCTCTCTCCCTGCTTCCAAGAGTTCTCTCTCCCTGCTTCCAAGAACTCTTTCTCTCTGCTTCCAAGAACTCTTTCTCCCTGCTTCCAATAACTCTCTCTCACTGCTTACAAGAACTCTCTCTCCCTGCTTCCAAGAGCTTCCTCTCCCTGCATCCAAGAACTCTCTCTCCCTGCTTCCAAGAGTTCTCTCTCCCTGCTTCCAAGAACTCTTTCTCCCTGCTTCCAAGAGTTCTCTCTCTCCCTGCTTCCAAGAACTCTATCTCCCTGCTTCCAAGAGTTCTCTCTCCCTGCTTCCAAGAACTCTTTCTCCATGCTTCCAAGAGTTCTCTCTCTCCCTGCTTCCAAGAACTCTATCTCCCTGCTTCCAAGAGCTTCCTCTCTCTGCTTCCAAGAACTCTCTCCCCCTGCTTCCAAGAGCTTCCTCTCCCTGCATCCAAGAACTCTCTCTCCCTGCTTCCAAGAGTTCTCTCTCCCTGCTTCCAAGAACTCTCTCTCCCTGCTTCTAAGAGTACTCTCTCCCTGCTTCCAAGAACTCTCTCTCCCTGCTTCTAAGAGTTCTCTCTCCCTGCTTCCAAGAGTTCTCTCTCCCTTCTTCCAAGAATTCTCTCTCCCTGCTTCCAAGAGTTCTCTCTCCCTGCTTCCAAGAGTTCTCTCTCCCTGCTTCCAAGAACTCTCTCTCCCTGCTTCCAAGAGTTCTCTCTCCCTACTTCCAAGAGTTCTCTCTCCCTGCTTCCAAGAGTTCTCTCTCCCTGCTTCCAAGAGTTCTCTCTCCCTGCTTCCAAGAGTTCTCTCTCCCTGCTTCCAAGAACTCTCTCTCCCTGCCTCCAAGAGTTCTCTCTCCCTGCGTCCAAGAGTTCTCTCTCCCTGCTTCCAAGAACTCTCTCTCCCTGCTTCCAAGAGTTCTCTCTCCCTGCTTCCAAAAACTCTCTCTCCCTGCTTCTAAGAGTTCTCTCTCCCTGCTTCCAAGAGTTCTCTCTCCCTGCTTCCAAGAACTCTCTCTCCCTGCTTCCAAGAGTTCTCTCTCCCTGCTTCCAAGAACTCTCTCTCCCTGCTTCCAAGAGTTCTCTCTCCCTGCTTCCAAGAACTCTCTCTCCCTGCGTCCAAGAGTTCTCTCTCCCTACTTCCAAGAGTTCTCTCTCCCTACTTCCAAGAGTTCTCTCTCCCTACTTCCAAGAGTTCTCTCTCCCTGCTTCCAAGAGTTCTCTCTCTTTTAAAGATATTTTTTCTTCCATCCCTCCTGAGAGCAGAGATCTGAGAAACAGCATCCAGGATGCTGAGAAACATCATCCAGGATGCTGAGAAATAGCATCCAGGATGCTGAGAAACAGCATCCAGGATGCTGAGAAACAGCATCCTGGATGCTGAGAAACAACATCCAGGATGCTGAGAAACAGCATCCAGGATGCTGAGAAACAGCATCCTGGATGCTGAGAAACAGCATCCAGGATACTGAGAAACAGCATCCAGGATACTGAGAAACAGCATCCTGGATGCTGAGAAACAGCATCCAGGATGCTGAGAAACAGCATCCTGGATGCTGAGAAACAGCATCCAGGATACTGAGAAACAGCATCCAGGATACTGAGAAACAGCATCCTGGATGCTGAGAAACAGCATCCAGGATGCTGAGAAACAGCATCCAGGATACTGAGAAACAGCATCCTGGATGCTGAGAAACAGCATCCAGGATGCTGAGAAACAGCATCCTGGATGCTGAGAAACAACATCCAGGATGCTGAGAAACAGCATCCAGGATGCTGAGAAACAGCATCCAGGATGCTGAGAAACAGCATCCAGGATGCTGAGAAACAGCATCCTGGATGCTGAGAAACAGCATCCTGGATGCTGAGAAACAGCATCCAGGATGCTGAGAAACAGCATCCAGGATGCTGAGAAACAGCATCCAGGATGCTGAGAAACAGCATCCAGGATGCTGAGAAACAGCATCCTGGATGCTGAGAAACAGCATCCAGGATGCTGAGAAACAGCATCCAGGATGCTGAGAAACAGCATCCAGGATGCTGAGAAACAGCATCCTGGATGCTGAGAAACAGCATCCAGGATGCTGAGAAACAGCATCCTGGATGCTGAGAAACAGCATCCTGGATGCTGAGAAACAACATCCAGGATGCTGAGAAACAGCATCCTGGATGCTGAGAAACAGCATCCTGGATGCTGAGAAACAGCATCCTGGATGCTGAGAAACAGCATCCTGGATGCTGAGAAACAGCATCCTGGATGCTGAGAAACAGCATCCAGGATGCTGAGAAACAGCATCCAGGATACTGAGAAACAGCATCCAGGATACTGAGAAACAGCATCCAGGATGCTGAGAAACAGCATCCTGGATGCTGAGAAACAGCATCCTGGATGCTGAGAAACAGCATCCAGGATGCTGAGAAACAGCATCCTGGATGCTGAGAAACAGCATCCTGGATGCTGAGAAACAGCATCCAGGATACTGAGAAACAGCATCCAGGATACTGAGAAACAGCATCCTGGATGCTGAGAAACAGCATCCAGGATGCTGAGAAACAGCATCCTGGATGCTGAGAAACAGCATCCTGGATGCTGAGAAACAGCATCCAGGATACTGAGAAACAGCATCCTGGATGCTGAGAAACAGCATCCAGGATGCTGAGAAACAGCATCCAGGATGCTGAGAAACAGCATCCAGGATGCTGAGAAA
>NW_027196729.1:55000-60000 GCF_038502225.1 Cherax quadricarinatus | reverse complement strand
TCTGCCACCCACCTACCCAGTCGTCCAACCAGTCACCCGCCCTGCCACCCATCTTCCGAGGCACCCAGCCACCCTACCTCCCTGCCACCTACCTACTCACCCACCCACCCTGCCACCCACCCTGCCAACCACCCTGCCACCCACCCTACCACCCACCCTGCCACCCACCCTGCCACCCACCCTGCCGCCCACCCTGCCACCCACCCTACCACCTACCCTGGCACCCACTCCGCCACCCATCCTGCCACCCACCCTGCCACCCACTCTGCCACTCCCCTGCCACCCACCCTGCCACCCACTCTGCCACACTCTGCCATCCACCTGCCGCCCACCCTGCCACCCACTCTGCCACCCACCTTGCCACCCACCCTGCCACCCACCTGCCACCCGCCCTGCCACCCACCCTGCCACCCATCCTTACACCCACCCTGCCACCAACCCTGCCACCATCCTGCCCACCCACCTGCCACCCACCCTGCCACTCCCTGCTACCCACCCTGCCACCCACCCCTGCCACCCGCCCTGCCACCCACCCTGCCGCCCACCCTGCCACCCACCCTGCCACCCACTCTGCCACCCCTATGCCACCCACCTTGCCACCCACCTTGCCAACCACCCTGCCACCCACCCTTCCACCCACCCTGCCACCAACCCTACCACCAATCCTGCCACCCACTCTGCCACCCACCCTGCCACTCCCCCTGCTACCCACCCTGCCACCCACCCTGCCACCCACCCTGCCACTCACCCTGCCACCAACCCCGCCACCCACCCTACCACCCACTCTGCCACCCACCGTGCTACCCACCCTGCCACCCACCCCTGCCACCCATCCTGCCACCTACTCTGCCACCCATCTTGCCACCCACCCTGCCACTCACCCTGTCACCCACCCTGCCACCAACCCAGCAACCCACCCTGCCACCCACTCTGCCACCCACCTTGCCACCCTCAATGCCACCCACCCTGCCACCCATCCTGCCACCAACTCTGCCACCCACCCTGCCACCCACCCTGCCACCCACCCACCGACCCACCCTTCCATCCATGCTCCCACACCCTCCCGTCCACCCACTCACTCTCCCTCTCACCTATTCACCCACATAACCACCTACTCTCCCAATCACCCATCCTTCCTCCCACCTATCCACTTAACCACCCACCATCCCTCCCACCCATCCACTGACCCATCCACCCACCCATCCATCAACCCACCCCTCTACCCATCCACGAACACATCCCCCCAACTACCAACCCTCCCACCCATTCTCCCACTCTAACACCCACCCACTTACCAACCCATCCACCCTCCCACCCACTTCCCAACCCACCCACACATCCACCCTCTATCCACCTTCCCAATCATCCATTCACCCACCCATCACCCTCTCACCCATCAAAAATCCACCACCCACCCAACCAACCACCCACCACCCACCCACCCAACCCAATAACCATCAACCCTACCCATCCACCCACCCACCCACAAATCCACCAATACATCCACCCTCCCACCCACCCACCAATCCACCAACACACCCACCCACCCACCTCCACTAATCCACCCACTCACCACCTCCACCCACCCACCCACCCACCCACCAATCCACCCACTCACCCATCCACCCACTCACCAATCCACCAACCCACCCAACCACCCACCAATCCACACACTCACCCACCCACCCACCCAACAATCCACCCACTCACCCACCCACCAATCCACCAACACACCCACCAACCCACCAATCCACCCACCCACCAATCCACCAACACACCCACCAACCTACCCACCAATCCACCCACCCACCCACCCACCAATCCACCCACCCACCAATCCAACCACCCTCCACCCACCCACCCACCTACCCACCAATCCACCCACCCACCTGACCAATCCACCCTCCACTCACCCACCCACCCACTCACCCAACAATCCACCCACTCACCCACCCACCAA
Organism: Cherax quadricarinatus; assembly: GCF_038502225.1. NCBI lineage: Eukaryota > Metazoa > Arthropoda > Malacostraca > Decapoda > Parastacidae > Cherax > Cherax quadricarinatus. The sequence goes on along the minus strand of NW_027196729.1, from coordinate 58,040 downwards.
TCCACCAACACAGGTGGACAGGACAGGTGACAGCCTGGGTGACAGAACAGGTGACAGCCTGGGTGACAGGACAGGTGACAGCCTGGGTGACAGGACAGGTGACAGCCTGGGGGACAGGACAGGTGACAGCCTGGGTGACAGGACAGGTGACAGCCTGGGTAACAGGACAGGTGACAGCCTGGGTGAGAGGACAGGTGACAGCCTGGGTGACAGGACAGGTGACAGCCTGGGTGGCAGGACAGGTGACAGCCTGGGTGACAGGACAGGTGACAGCCTGGGTGACAGGACAGGTGACAGCCTGGGTGACAGGACAGGTGACAGCCTGGGTGACAGGACAGGTGACAGCCTGGGTGACAGGACAGGTGACAGCCTGGGTGACAGGACAGGTGACAGCCTGGGTGACAGGACAGGTGACAGCCTGGGTGACAGGACAGGTGACAGCCTGGGTGACAGGACAGGTGACAGCCTGGGTGACAGGACAGGTGACAGCCTGGGTGACAGGACAGGTGACAGCCTGGGTGACAGGACAGGTGACAGCCTGGGTGACAGGACAGGTGACAGCCTGGGTGACAGGACAGGTGACAGCCTGGGTGACAGGACAGGTGACAGCCTGGGTGACAGGACAGGTGACAGCCTGGGTGACAGGACAGGTGACAGCCTGGGTGACAGGACAGGTGACAGCCTGGGTGACAGGACAGGTGACAGCCTGGGGGACAGGACAGGTGACAGCCTGGGTGACAGGACAGGTGACAGCCTGGGTGACAGGACAGGTGACAGCCTGGGTGACAGGACAGGTGACAGCCTGGGTGACAGGACAGGTGACAGCCTGGGTGACAGGACAGGTGACAGCCTGGGTGACAGGACAGGTGACAGCCTGGGAACAGAACAGGTGAAGGCCTGGGGTATAGGACAGGTGGCAGCCTGGGGGACAGGACAGATGACAGCCTGAGGGACAAGACAGGTGACAGCCTGGGGGACAGAACAGGTGACAGCCTGAGGGACAAGACAGGTGACAGCCTGGGTGACAGGACATGTGGCAGCCTGGGGGACAGGACAGGTGGCAGCCTGGGGGACAGGACAGGGGACAGCCTGGGGGACAGGACAGGAGACAGCCTGGGGGACAGGACACGTGGCAACCTGGGGGACAAGACACGTGACAGCCTGGGTGACAGGACAGGTGGCAGCCTGGGGGACAGGACACGTGACAGCCTGGGGGACAGGACAGGAGACAGCCTGGGAGACAGGACACGTGGCAACCTGGGGGACAGGACACGTGACAGCCTGGGTGACAGGACAGGTGGCAGCCTGGGGGACAGGACAGGGGACAGCCTGGGGGACAGGACAGGAGACAGCCTGGGAGACAGGACACGTGGCAACCTGGGGGACAGGACACGTGACAGCCTGGGGGACAGGACAGGTGGCAGCCTGGGAGATAGGAGAGGCGACAGCCTAGGGGACAAGACAGGTGGTAGACAGGTGCTGTCCCACCTGCTTCCGAAATTAGGTTCCCACAGGTAATTGTTGCAGAGCAGCTGAACCAGCACCTGCTGTTAGTAGTTGTGGTAGTTGTGGTGATGGTCCAGCACCTGCTGCTAGTAGTTGTGGTTGTTACGATGACGGTAATGTTCGTGGTGGTAGTGGTGGTAGTGGTGGTAATGGTAGTAGTTGTAGTGGTGCTAATATTGGTGGTAGTGGTAGTAATTGTGGTAGTAGTGACAATTGTAATAGAAGTGGTGGAAATAGTGGTGGTATTAGTGGTAATTGTGGTACGAGTGGTAGTAGTAATGCTCGTATTGCCCTTGTGGTTGTAGTAGTGGTGGTAGTTGTAGTGGTGATAGTAGTGGTTGAAGGTATAGTAGTTGTATTAGTAGTACTGGTAGAAGCACTAGTTGTTGTAGGAGTGCTAGTAACACTTGTAGTAGTAGTAGTGGTAGTAGTAGTAATACTTGTAGTAGTAGTGGTAGTAGTGTTAGTATTGGTGGTAGTACTAGTGGCTGTAGTAGTCGTAGTAGTGGTGGTAGTACTAGTGGTTTTAGTAGTAGTAGTCGTAGTATTTGAGGTAGTACTAGTGGTTGTAGTAGTAGTAGTAGTCGTAGTACTGGAGGTAGTACTAGTGGTTGCAGTAGTAATAGTAGTAGTGGTGGTGGAAGTAGTGGTAGTACTAGTGGCCTTGCAGTAGAGTCGCAGCATTGTAGTACCAGTGGCTGATAGTAGTCGAGCATTGGCTGGTAGTACCAGTGGCTGCAGGCAGTCAGCACTGGAGGTAGCACTCAGTGGCTGTAGTAGTAGTAGCGCCGCAGTACCTGGAGGTCAGTACTAGTGGCCTGCAGCAGTAGTAGCAGTGGTGGTGGAAGTAGGTGGCAGTACCTAGTGGCTGTAGTAGCATTGGTGGTAGTAGTGGCTGCAGTAGCAGTAGGTGGTGCAGTGGCAGTACAGTGGCTAGTAGTGCATTGGTGGCAGGTAGTAGCAGTAGTAGTAGCAGTGGCAGCAGTGGAGTACCAGTGGCTGTAGTAGCATTGGTGGCAGTAGTGGCTGTAGCAGCAGTGGTGGCAGTAGTGGCAGTACCAGTGGCTTGCAGCAGATTGGTGGCAGTAGTGGCTAGCAGTAGTAGTAGGTGGCAGTGGCAGTACCAGTGGCTGCAGTAGTATTGGCGGCAGTAGCAGAGCAGTAGCAGTGGCAGTAGTGGCAGCATACCTAGGTGGCTGTAGGTGCATTGGCGGTAGTAGTTTGCAGCAGTAGTAGTGGTGGCAGCAGTGGCAGTACCAGTGGCCTGAGTAGCAGTGGCAGGTAGTAGCTGCAGTAGCAGCAGTGGTAGGTAGTGGCAGTACCAGTGGCTGCAGTAGCATTGGCAGGTAGTGGCTGCAGTAGCAGTAGTGGTGGTAGTAGTGGCAGTACCAGTTTGGCAGTAGCATTAGGTGGCAGGTGTCAGTAGCAGTAGTAGGTGGCAGTAGTGGCAGTACCAGTGGCTGCAGTAGCTTGGTGGTAGTAGCAGTGCAGTAGTAGTGGTGGCAGTAGCAGTCAGTACCAGTGGCTTGCAGTA
>NW_027196729.1:35000-52500 GCF_038502225.1 Cherax quadricarinatus | reverse complement strand
TAGTAGTAGTAGTAGTAGTAGTAGTAGTAGTAGTAGTAGTAGTAGTAGTAGTAGTAGTAGTAGTAGTAGTAGTAGTAGTAGTAGTAGTAGTAGTAGTAGTAGTAGTAGTAGTAGTAGTAGTAGTAGTAGTAGTAGTAGTAGTAGTAGTAGTAGTAGTAGTAGTAGTAGTAGTAGTAGTAGTAGTAGTAGTAGTAGTAGTAGTAGTAGTAGTAGTAGTAGTAGTAGTAGTAGTAGTAGTAGTAGTAGTAGTAGTAGTAGTAGTAGTAGTAGTAGTAGTAGTAGTAGTAGTGGTAGTAGTAGTAGTAGTAGTAGTAGTAGTAGTAGTAGTAGTAGTAGTAGTAGTAGTAGTAGTAGTAGTAGTAGTAGTAGTAGTAGTAGTAGTAGTAGTAGTAGTAGTAGTAGTAGTAGTAGTAGTAGTAGTAGTAGTAGTAGTAGTAGTAGTAGTAGTAGTAGTAGTAGTAGTAGTAGTAGTAGTAGTAGTAGTAGTAGTAGTAGTAGTAGTAGTAGTAGTAGTAGTAGTAGTAGTAGTAGTAGTAGTAGTAGTAGTAGTAGTAGTAGTAGTAGTAGTAGTAGTAGTAGTAGTAGTAGTAGTAGTAGTAGTAGTAGTAGTAGTAGTAGTAGTAGTAGTAGTAGTAGTAGTAGTAGTAGTAGTAGTAGTAGTAGTAGTAGTAGTAGTAGTGGTAGTAGTAGTAGTAGTAGTAGTAGTAGTAGTAGTAGTAGTAGTAGTAGTAGTAGTAGTAGTAGTAGTAGTAGTAGTAGTAGTAGTAGTAGTAGTAGTAGTAGTAGTAGTAGTAGTAGTGGTAGTAGTAGTAGTAGTAGTAGTAGTAGTAGTAGTAGTAGTAGTAGTAGTAGTAGTAGTAGTAGTAGTAGTAGTAGTAGTAGTAGTAGTAGTAGTAGTAGTAGTAGTAGTAGTGGTAGTAGTAGTAGTAGTAGTAGTAGTAGTAGTAGTAGTAGTAGTAGTAGTAGTAGTAGTAGTAGTAGTAGTAGTAGTAGTAGTAGTAGTAGTAGTAGTAGTAGTAGTAGTAGTAGTAGTAGTAGTAGTAGTAGTAGTAGTAGTAGTAGTAGTAGTAGTAGTAGTAGTAGTAGTAGTAGTAGTAGTAGTAGTAGTAGTAGTAGTAGTAGTAGTAGTAGTAGTAGTAGTAGTAGTAGTAGTAGTAGTAGTAGTAGTAGTAGTAGTAGTAGTAGTAGTAGTAGTAGTAGTAGTAGTAGTAGTAGTAGTAGTAGTAGTAGTAGTAGTAGTAGTAGTAGTAGTAGTAGTAGTAGTAGTAGTAGTAGTAGTAGTAGTAGTAGTAGTAGTAGTAGTAGTAGTAGTAGTAGTAGTAGTAGTAGTAGTAGTAGTAGTAGTAGTAGTAGTAGTAGTAGTAGTAGTAGTAGTAGTAGTAGTAGTAGTAGTAGTAGTAGTAGTAGTAGTAGTAGTAGTAGTAGTAGTAGTAGTAGTAGTAGTAGTAGTAGTAGTAGTAGTAGTAGTAGTAGTAGTAGTAGTAGTAGTAGTAGTAGTAGTAGTAGTAGTAGTAGTAGTAGTAGTAGTAGTAGTAGTAGTAGTAGTAGTAGTAGTAGTAGTAGTAGTAGTAGTAGTAGTAGTAGTAGTAGTAGTAGTAGTAGTAGTAGTAGTAGTAGTAGTAGTAGTAGTAGTAGTAGTAGTAGTAGTAGTAGTAGTAGTAGTAGTAGTAGTAGTAGTAGTAGTAGTAGTAGTAGTAGTAGTAGTAGTAGTAGTAGTAGTAGTAGTAGTAGTAGTAGTAGTAGTAGTAGTAGTAGTAGTAGTAGTAGTAGTAGTAGTAGTAGTAGTAGTAGTAGTAGTAGTAGTAGTAGTAGTAGTAGTAGTAGTAGTAGTAGTAGTAGTAGTAGTAGTAGTAGTAGTAGTAGTAGTAGTAGTAGTAGTAGTAGTAGTAGTAGTAGTAGTAGTAGTAGTAGTAGTAGTAGTAGTAGTAGTAGTAGTAGTAGTAGTAGTAGTAGTAGTAGTAGTAGTAGTAGTAGTAGTAGTAGTGGTAGTAGTAGTAGTAGTAGTAGTAGTAGTAGTAGTAGTAGTAGTAGTAGTAGTAGTAGTAGTAGTAGTAGTAGTAGTAGTAGTAGTAGTAGTAGTAGTAGTAGTAGTAGTAGTAGTAGTAGTAGTAGTAGTAGTAGTAGTAGTAGTAGTAGTGTCATCTACAAGCACCACCACCACTCCCATCCTACAGTCATCTACAAGCACCACCACCACTACCATCCTACAGTCATCTACAAGCACCACCACCACTACCATCCTACAGTCATCTACAAGCACCACCACCACTACCATCCTTCAGTCATCTACAAGCACCACCACCACTACCATCCTTCAGTCATCTACAAGCACCACCAGCCACAATTTATTTATTTCCATTTTTAGCCCCAATAATGAACAACAATTGCTTAATTATTTTAACTTTCGTTTTTTCTGGTTCCAGGAACATAACCCTATTTTTCTCATAAGGTCTTCAGTTCCTTTTATATGGATTCGTCTCCCACTGTATTTTCGTGAACCAAACTACCGTCTTAATATTGTATTTGTGGTGCTGGTAGTAGTAGTTGTGGATTCTGCGTGTACTCACCTAATTGTGGTTGCATGGGTCGAGACTCAGCTCCTGGTCCCTGGCTTCTGTTGTGTGTATGTGTTCCGTGTTGTGTTGTGTGTGTATTGTTGTGAGTTGTGTGTTTGTGTGTTGTGTATGTATTATGTTCTGTGCTTGTTGTTTTGTGTTGTGTTGTGTGTTATGTTTGTGTTGTGTTTGTATAGTGTGTTGTGTGTTTTGTGTGTGTGTGTGTGTTGTGATTTGTGTGTGTGCTGTGTGTTTTCTGGTGTGTGTTTCGTGTATTGCATTTTGTGTTGTGTCGTTGTGTTGTAAGATGTGTGTTATGTGTGTTGTTTGTCGTGTGTTGTGTTGTGTGTGTATATATTTGTTGTGTGTGAGTGTGCATGTGTGTACTCACCTAGTTGTACCCACCTAATTGTGGTTGCAGAGATCGAATCATAGCTCCTGGCCCTGCCTCTTCACTGGTAGCCACTAGGTCTACTCTCTCCCTCTCCCTGCTCCATGAGCTTTATCATACCTCTTCTTGAAACTATGTATGGATCCTGCCTCCACCACCTCCCTTTCCAGACTATTCCACTTCCTGACTACTCTGTGACTGAAAAAATACTTTCTAACATCTTTGTGATTCATTTGTGTCTTCAATTTCCAATTATGACCCCTTGTTGGTGTGTCCAATCTCTGGAACATCCTGTCTCTGTCACCTTGTCGAATTCTCTCAGTATTTTATATGTTATTATCATATCCCCACTGTCCCTCCTGTCCTCCAGTATGGTCAGGTCGATTTCCCTTAACCTCTCCTCGTAGGACATATCCCTTACCTCCGAGACTAGTCTCGTTGCAAACCTTTGCACTTTCTCTAATTTCCTGACGTGCTCGGCCAGGTGTGTGTTCCAAACTGGTGCTGCATACAGCGTCCTGAACGACTCTTTACTGTAATGTTGGAATGCTATTTTTAGGTTTGCTAGTCGCTCGTATGAAGCAGTAGTTATTTGTTGATGTCCGCCTCAGATGTGTTCGGTGTTATATTCACCCTAAGATCCTTTTCGTTGAGTGAGGTTTGATTCTGTCCGCAGTCTTCTTTGTCCTTCTGTTCCACAAGGTACAGTACTGGCTCCCAGTGTTCCACAAGGTACAGTACTGGCTCCCAGTGTTCCGCAAGGTACAGTACTGGCTCCCAGTGTTCCACAAGGTACAGTACTGGCTCCCAGTGTTCCACAAGGTACAGTACTGGCTCCCAGTGTTCCACAAGGTACAGTACTGGCTCCCAGTGTTCCACAAGGTACAGTACTGGCTCCCAGTGTTCCACAAGGTACAGTACTGGCTCCCAGTGTTCCACAAGGTACAGTACTGGCTCCCAGTGTTCCACAAGGTACAGTACTGGCTCCCAGTGTTCCACAAGGTACAGTACTGGCTCCCAGTGTTCCACAAATTACAGTACTGGCTCCCAGTGTTCCACAAGGTACAGTACTGGCTCCCAGTGTTCCACAAGGTACATTACTGGCTCCCAGTGTTCCACAAGGTACAGTACTGGCTCCCAGTGTTCCACAAGGTACAGTACTGGCTCCCAGTGTTCCACAAGGTACAGTACTGGCTCCCAGTGTTCCACAAGGTACAGTACTGGCTCCCAGTGTTCCACAAGGCACAGTACTGGCTCCCAGTGTTCCACAAGGTACAGTACTGGCTCCCAGTGTTCCACAAGGTACAGTACTAGCTCCCAGTGTTCCACAAGGTACAGTACTGGCTCCCAGTGTTCCACAAGGCACAGTACTGGCTCCCAGTGTTCCAAATGGCACAGTACTTGCTCCCAGTGTTCCAAATGGCACAGTACTTGCTCCCAGTGTTCCACAAGGCACAGTACTTGCTCCCAGTGTTCCACAAGGTACAGTACTGGCTCCCAGTGTTCCACAAATTACAGTACTGGCTCCCAGTGTTCCACAAGGTACAGTACTGGCTCCCAGTGTTCCACAAGGTACAGTACTGGCTCCCAGTGTTCCACAAGGTACAGTACTAGCTCCCAGTGTTCCACAAGGTACAGTACTGGCTCCGAGTGTTCCACAAGGTACAGTACTGGATCCCAGTGTACCACAAGGCACAGTACTCGCTCCCATCTTGTTCGTCACCTCATATCCGACATAGACAAGGATGTCAGCCACAGCACCGTGTCTTCCTTTGCAGATGACACCCGAATCTGCATGACAGTGTCTTCCATTGCAGACACTGCAAGGCTCCAGGCAGACATTGCAGACACTGCAAGGCTCCAGGCAGACATTGCAGACACTGCAAGGCTCCAGGCAGACATTGCAGACACTGCAAGGCTCCAGGCAGACATTGCAGACACTGCAAGGCTCCAGGCAGACATTGCAGACACTGCAATGCTCCAGGCGAACATTGCAGACACTGCAAGGCTCCAGGCGGACATTGCAGACACTGCAAGGCTCCAGGCAGACATTGCAGACACTGCAAGGCTCCAGGCAGACATTGCAGACACTGCAAGGCTCCAGGCGGACATTGCAGACACTGCAAGGCTCCAGGCGGACATTGCAGACACTGCAAGGCTCCAGGCGGACATTGCAGACACTGCAAGGCTCCAGGCGGACATTGCAGACACTGCAAGGCTCCAGGCAGACATTGCAGACACTGCAAGGCTCCAGGCGGACATTGCAGACACTGCAAGGCTCCAGGCAGACATTGCAGACACTGCAAGGCTCCAGGCAGACATTGCAGACACTGCAAGGCTCCAGGCGGACATTGCAGACACTGCAAGGCTCCAGGCGGACATTGCAGACACTGCAAGGCTCCAGGTGGACATTGCAGACACTGCAAGGCTCCAGGCAGACATTGCAGACACTGCAAGGCTCCAGGCAGACATTGCAGACACTGCAAGGCTCCAGGCGGACATTGCAGACACTGCAAGGCTCCAGGCAGACATTGCAGACACTGGCAAGGCTCCAGGCGGACATTGCAGACACTGCAAGGCTCCAGGCAGACATTACAGACACTGCAAGGCTCCAGGCAGACATTGCAGACACTGCAAGGCTCCAGGCGGACATTGCAGACACTGCAAGGCTCCAGGCGAACATTGACATTGCAGACACTGCAAGGCTCCAGGCTGACATTGCAGACACTGCAAGGCTCCAGGCAGACATTGCAGACACTGCAAGGCTCCAGGCGAACATTGCAGACACTGCAAGGCTCCAGGCAGACATTGCAGACACTGCAAGGCTCCAGGCAGACATTGCAGACACTGCAAGGCTCCAGGCGGACATTGCAGACACTGCAAGGCTCCAGGCAGACATTGCAGACACTGCAAGGCTCCAGGCAGACATTGCAGACACTGCAAGGCTCCAGGCAGACATTGCAGACACTGCAAGGCTCCAGGCGGACATTGCAGACACTGCAAGGCTCCAGGCAGACATTGCAGACACTGCAAGGCTCCAGGCAGACATTGCAGACACTGCAAGGCTCCAGGCGAACATTGCAGACACTGCAAGGCTCCAGGCGGACATTGCAGACACTGCAAGGCTCCAGGCGACATTGCAGACACTGCAAGGCTCCAGGCGAACATTGCAGACACTGCAAGGCTCCAGGCAGACATTGCAGACACTGCAAGGCTCCAGGCAGACATTGCAGACACTGCAAGGCTCCAGGCGACATTGCAGACACTGCAAGGCTCCAGGCGAACATTGCAGACACTGCAAGGCTCCAGGCGACATTGCAGACACTGCAAGGCTCCAGGCGAGACATTGCAGACACTGCAAGGCTCCAGGCATTGCAGACACTGCAAGGCTCCAGGCGAACATTGCAGACACTGCAAGGCTCCAGGCGAACATTGCAGACACTGCAAGGCTCCAGGCAGACATTGCAGACACTGCAAGGCTCCAGGCAGACATTGCAGACACTGCAAGGCTCCAGGCGAACATTGCAGACACTGCAAGGCTCCAGGCGAACATTGACATTGTAGACACTGCAAGGCTCCAGGCAGACATTGCAGACACTGCAAGGCTCCAGGCGGACATTGCAGACACTGCAAGGCTCCAGGCGGACATTGCAGACACTGCAAGGCTCCAGGCGGACATTGCAGACACTGCAAGGCTCCAGGCAGACATTGCAGACACTGCAAGGCTCCAGGCGAGACATTTCAGACACTGCAAGGCTCCAGGCGGACATTGCAGACACTGCAAGGCTCCAGGCGGACATTGCAGACACTGCAAGGCTCCAGGCGGACATTGCAGACACTGCAAGGCTCCAGGCGGACATTGCAGACACTGCAAGGCTCCAGGCGGACATTGCAGACACTGCAAGGCTCCAGGCGGACATTGCAGACACTGCAAGGCTCCAGGCAGACATTGCAGACACTGCAAGGCTCCAGGCGGACATTGCAGACACTGCAAGGCTCCAGGCGGACATTGCAGACACTGCAAGGCTCCAGGCGAACATTGCAGACACTGCAAGGCTCCAGGCGGACATTGCAGACACTGCAAGGCTCCAGGCGGACATTGCAGACACTGCAAGGCTCCAGGCGGACATTGCAGACACTGCAAGGCTCCAGGCGGACATTGCAGACACTGCAAGGCTCCAGGCGGACATTGCAGACACTGCAAGGCTCCAGGCGAACATTGACATTGCAGACACTGGAAGGCTCCAGGCGGACATTGCAGACACTGCAAGGCTCCAGGCGGACATTGCAGACACTGCAAGGCTCCAGGCGGACATTGCAGACACTGCAAGGCTCCAGGCGGACATTGCAGACACTGCAAGGCTCCAGGCGGACATTGCAGACACTGCAAGGCTCCAGGCGGACATTGCAGACACTGCAAGGCTCCAGGCGGACATTGCAGACACTGCAAGGCTCCAGGCGGACATTGACATTGCAGACACTGCAAGGCTCCAGGCGGACATTGCAGACACTGCAAGGCTCCAGGCAGGCGACATTGCAGACACTGCAAGGCTCCAGGCGAACATTGCAGACATTGCAGACACTGCAAGGCTCCAGGCGAACATTGACATTGCAGACACTGCAAGGCTCCAGGCGAACATTGACATTGCAGACACTGCAAGGCTCCAGGCAGAACATTGCAGACACTGCAAGGCTCCAGGCGAACATTGCAGACATTGCAGACACTGCAAGGCTCCAGGCGAGACATTGCAGACACTGCAAGGCTCCAGGCAGACATTGCAGACACTGCAAGGCTCCAGGCGAACATTGACATTGCAGACACTGCAAGGCTCCAGGCAGACATTGCAGACACTGCAAGGCTCCAGGCAGACATTGCAGACACTGCAAGGCTCCAGGCATTGCAGACACTGCAAGGCTCCAGCAGCAGACACTGCAAGGCTCCAGCGAACATTGCAGACACTGCAAGGCTCCAGGCAGACATTGCAGACACTCCAAGGCTCCAGGCAGACATTGCAGACACTGCAAGGCTCCAGGCGACATTGCAGACACTGCAAGGCTCCAGGCAGACATTGCAGACACTGCAAGGCTCCAGGCGACATTGCAGACACTGCAAGGCTCCAGGCGACATTGCAGACACTGCAAGGCTCCAGGCGACATTGCAGACACTGCAAGGCTCCAGGCGACATTGCAGACACTGCAAGGCTCCAGGCGAACATTGCAGACACTGCAAGGCTCCAGGCAGACATTGCAGACACTGCAAGGCTCCAGGCGGACATTGCAGACACTGCAAGGCTCCAGGCAGACATTGCAGACACTGCAAGGCTCCAGGCGGACATTGCAGACACTGCAAGGCTCCAGGCGGACATTGCAGACACTGCAAGGCTCCAGGCAGACATTGCAGACACTGCAAGGCTCCAGGCAGACATTGCAGACACTGCAAGGCTCCAGGCAGACATTGCAGACACTGCAAGGCTCCAGGCGGACATTGCAGACACTGCAAGGCTCCAGGCGGACACTGCAGACACTGCAAGGCTCCAGGTAGACATTGCAGACACTGCAAGGCTCCAGGCGGACATTGCAGACACTGCAAGGCTCCAGGCGGAAATTGCAGACACTGCAAGGCTCCAGGCGGACATTGCAGACACTGCAAGGCTCCAGGCGGACATTGCAGACACTGCAAGGCTCCAGGCGGACATTGCAGACACTGCAAGGCTCCAGGCAGACATTGCAGACACTGCAAGGCTCCAGGCAGACATTGCAGACACTGCAAGGCTCCAGGCAGACATTGCAGACACTGCAAGGCTCCAGGCAGACATTGCAGACACTGCAAGGCTCCAGGCAGACATTGCAGACACTGCAAGGCTCCAGGCAGACATTGCAGACACTGCAAGGCTCCAGGCAGACATTGCAGACACTGCAAGGCTCCAGGCAGACATTGCAGACACTGCAAGGCTCCAGGCAGACATTGCAGACACTGCAAGGCTCCAGGCAGACATTGCAGACACTGCAAGGCTCCAGGCAGACATTGCAGACACTGCAAGGCTCCAGGCAGACATTGCAGACACTGCAAGGCTCCAGGCAGACATTGCAGACACTGCAAGGCTCCAGGCAGACATTGCAGACACTGCAAGGCTCCAGGCAGACATTGCAGACACTGCAAGGCTCCAGGCAGACATTGCAGACACTGCAAGGCTCCAGGCAGACATTGCAGACACTGCAAGGCTCCAGGCAGACATTGCAGACACTGCAAGGCTCCAGGCAGACATTGCAGACACTGCAAGGCTCCAGGCAGACATTGCAGACACTGCAAGGCTCCAGGCAGACATTGCAGACACTGCAAGGCTCCAGGCAGACATTGCAGACACTGCAAGGCTCCAGGCAGACATTGCAGACACTGCAAGGCTCCAGGCAGACATTGCAGACACTGCAAGGCTCCAGGCTTGCAGACACTGGCAGGCAGACATTGCACACACTGCAAGGCTCCAGGCAGACATTGCAGACACTGCAAGGCTCCAGGCAGACATTGCAGACACTGCAAGGCTCCAGGCAGACATTGCAGACACTGCAAGGCTCCAGGCAGACATTGCAGACACTGCAAGGCTCCAGGCAGACATTGCAGACACTGCAAGGCTCCAGGCAGACATTGCAGACACTGCAAGGCTCCAGGCAGACATTGCAGACACTGCAAGGCTCCATCTTCCAGGCGGACATCAGTGGGCTGCAGAAAACAATATGAAGTTCAACGATGAGAAATTTCAATTACTCAGATATGGTAAACATGAGGAAATTAAATCTTCATCAGAGTACAAAACAAATTCTGGCCACAAAATAGAGCGAAACACCAACGTCAAAGACCTGGGAGTGATCATGTCGGAGGATCTCACCTTCAAGGACCATAACATTGTATCAATCGCATCTGCTAGAAAAATGACAGGATGGATAATGAGAACCTTCAAAACTAGGGATGCCAAGCCCATGATGACACTCTTCAGGTCACTTGTTCTATCTAGGCTGGAATATTGCTGCACACTAACAGCACCTTTCAAGGCAGGTGAAATTGCTGACCTAGAAAATGTACAGAGAACTTTCACGGCGCGCATAACGGAGATAAAACACCTCAATTACTGGGAGCGCTTGAGGTTCCTAAACCTGTATTCCCTGGAACGCAGGAGGGAGAGATACATGATTATATACACCTGGAAAATCCTAGAGGGACTAGTACCGAACTTGCACACGAAAATCACTCACTACGAAAGCAAAAGACTTGGCAGACGATGCACCATCCCCCCAATGAAAAGCAGGGGTGTCACTAGCACGTTAAGAGACCATACAATAAGTGTCAGGGGCCCGAGACTGTTCAACTGCCTCCCAGCATACATAAGGGGGATTACCAATAGACCCCTGGCAGTCTTCAAGCTGGCACTGGACAAGCACCTAAAGTCAGTACCTGACCAGCCGGGCTGTGGCTCGTACGTTGGATTTGCGTGCAGCCAGCAGCAACAGCCTGGTTGATCAGGCTCTGATCCACCAGGAGGCCTGGTCACAGACTGGGCCGCGGGGGCGTTGACCCCCGGAACTCTCTCCAGGTAAACTCCAGGTACAATTGCAGTCTTTCAGCTTTTGCAGTAATCTCTTTTGTAGAACTGTGTACAAAGCCTTCTTACAGTACAAGAAAATGCAATCTACCCACCCCTCTCTCTCTTGTCTTACTGCTGTCACCTTGTCATAGAACTCCAGTAGGTTTGTGACACAGGATTTCCCATCCCTGAAACCATGTTGGCTGCTGTTGATGAGATCGTTCCTTTCTAGGTGTTCCACCACTCTTCTCCTGATAATCTTCTCCATGACTTTGCATACTATACATGTCAGTGACACTGGTCTGTAGTTTAGTGCTTCGTGTCTGTCTCCTTTTTTCAAAATTTAAACTGCATTTACTGTCTTCAATACCTCAGGTAGTCGACTTATGTCGATTGAAATGTTGAATATTGTTGTTAGTGGTACACATAGCACCTCTGCTCCCTCTCTCAGGACCCATGGAGAGATGTTATCCGGCCCCATCGCCTTGAGGTATACAATTTGCTTAGTAGCCACCTCACTTTTATCTCGGTTGTATGTATTGTGTCTAGCACTTGTTGGTGTACTACACCCCTCCATGTATCAGGAGTCCTTTCTATCTCCACTGTAAATACGTTTTTTAAATCTCTTGTTGAGTTCCTCACATACTTCACGGTCATTTCTTGTGATCTCCCCTCCTTCCTTCCTCAGCCTGATTACCTGGTCATTGACTGTTGTTTTTCTCCTGATGTGGCTGTACAACTACTTTGGGTTGGACTAGGCTTTCACTGCTGTCATTTCCATTTTGACGCTGAGCCTCCCTCCTTACCTGTGCATATTCATTTCTGTCTTTTCGACTACTCTCATTATATTCTTGGGTGCTTTGCCTCCTATACTTCTTCCATTCTCTAGCACATTTATTTTTGGCCTCTCTACACCTTTGGATGAACCAAGGACTCGTTCTGGCCTTCTCATTATTTCTGTTGCCTTTGGGTACAAACCTCTCCTCTGGTGCCTTACGTATTGATGTCAAACATTAAATCAGGAATATGTTTTGGGGTCTGCCCAAGCGTTAGACACATGTGAGAAAAAAATGCATCACTTCTGAAAGACAAAAACAATTAAATATCCTTCTGTAACAGTCGGGAAAGTAAGTGGAGTGGGCCAGATGGAGCTGTCATCCCTGGTGTTGGTGCTGTCTTGGAGGACGGTACTCGTAAGAATACAGAAAGTCAGTGTAGCAGATGGAGACAGGAGTCCTGGTATAGACAAATATATGTGAATTCCAAAATTACAATATAGCAATACAGCTGGAGACGTGAAAAAAAGGGGGATGGTTCTTCGGGGAATAGTGTTGGTACACTACCGGTAAAAACTGGTGGAGGCATTGATGTTAGTACAGGTGGGGTGGACAGTGGGGAGACAGAGAAAACTGCACCAGTAGGGCACCCAGCCATGAAAATTCCTGGCAAAAAAGAACCAAATCTATGCAAATTCTATGTCTTGGGTATCTGCAGGCATGAAATATCTAGAAAAACAGATAGTGCCTCATGTCTGTCTCCCTTTTTAAAAATTGGGACTACATTTGCCATCTTCCATACCTCGGGGAGTTGCCCAGTTTCAAATGATGTGTTGAAGATCTTTGTTAATGGCTCACACAATATCTCTGCTCCCTCTTTAAGGACCCATGGAGAGATGTTGTCTGGTCCCGCCGCCTTTGAGGTGTCAAGTTCGCATAGCAGCTTCTTCACCTCCTCCTTGGTTATATGTACCTCATCCAGCACTTGCTGGTGTGCCCCCCTGTTCTGATTCCCTGGAGTCCTACTGGTTTCCACTGTAAATACTTCTTTAAATCTTATGTTGAGCTCCTGACATACCTCCCGGTCGTTTCTTGTGAACTCCTCATCACCCTTCCTCAGTCTGATTACCTGGTCCTTGACTGTTGTTTTCCTCCTGATGTGGCTGTACAACAGCTTCGGGTCAGTCTTGACTTTCGATGCTATGTCATTTTCGTATTGCCGCTGAGCCTCCCTTCTTATCTGTGCATATTCGATTCTGGCTCTTCGGCTAATCTCTTTATTTCCCTGAGTTCTCTGTCTTCTGTACCTTTTCCATTCTCTAGTACACCTAGTTTTTGCCTCCCTACACCTTTGGGTGAACCAAGGACTCGTTCTGTTCTTCCCATTATTTCTGTTTCCCTTGGGAACAAACCTCTCCTCTGCCTCCTTGCATTTTGTTGTCACATAGTCCATCACTTCTTGTACTGGTTTTCCTGTCAGTTCCCTCTCCCACTGAATGTCTTGAAAGAAGTTCCTCAAGCCTGAGTAGTTCCCCCTTTTGTAGTTTGGTTTTTCCCAGCCTATTCCTGCTACTCTCTCCACTTGGAGCTCAACTATGTAGTCGAAGCACAGAACCACATGATCACTAGCTCCCAGGGGACTTTCATACATGATATCCTCAATGTCAGAACTACTCAAGGTGAATACAAGGTCCAGCCTTGCTGGTTCATCCTCTCCTCTCTCTCTGGTAGTGTCTCTAACATGTTGATGCATGAGGTTTTCCAGTACCACATCCATCATCTTGGCTCTCCATGTTTCGGGACCCCCATGGGGCTCCAGGTTTTCCCAGTCAATTTCCTTGTGATTGAAATCACCCATAACTAGTAACTTTGCTGCCCCCATGTGTGCTCTCCTGGCCACCTCGGCTAGTGTGTCGATCATTGCTCTGTTGCTCTCATCGTATTCTTCTCTTGGCCTCCTGCAGTTCTGTGGTGGGTTGTACATTACTGCAATTATCACCTTATGTCCCTCAGACTGGATTGTTCCTACTAAGTAGTCCCTTTCGCCCGTGCCATCCATTCCTTCCATTTTCTCAAACCCCCACTGGTTTTTAATGAGCACTGCAACTCCTCCTCCCCCTCTCCTCCCTCTGTCTTTCCTGAGGATTTGGTATCCGGATGGAAAGATTGAATCTGTTATTATTCTGGTGAGTTTTGTTTCTGTGCAAACCTTTGTACTTTCTCTAACTTCTTGACGTGCTTGACCAGGTGTGGGTTCCAGGCTGGTGCTGCGTACTCCAGTATGGGGCTAACATACACAGTGTACAGTGTCTTGAACGATTCCTTATTAAGGTATCGGAACGCTATTCTCAGGTTTGCCAGGCGCCCGTATGCTGCAGCAGTTATTTGGTTGATGTGTGCCTCCGGTGATGTGCTCGGTGTTATGGTCACCCCAAGGTCTTTCTCCCTGAGTGAGGTCTGTAGTCTTTGTCCACCTAGCCTATACTCTGTCTGCAGTCTTCTTTGCCCCTCCCCAATCTTCATGACTTTGCATTTGGCTGGATTGAATTCGAGAAGCCAGTTATTGGACCACAAGTCCAGCCTGTCCAGGTCTCTTTGCAGTCCTGCCTCATCCTCGTACGATTTAATTCTTCTCATCAACTTCACGTCATCTGCGAACAGGGACACTTCAGAGTCTATTCCTTCCATCATGTCGTTCACATATATCAAAAATAGCACTGGTCCTAGAACTGACCCCTGTGGGACCCCGCTCGTAACAGGCGCCCACTGTGATACCTCTTCACGTACCATGACTCGTTGCTGCCTCCCTGTCAGGTATTCCCTTATCCATTGCAGTGCCCTCCCTGTTACATGCGCCTGATCCTCCAGCTTCTGCACTAATCTCTTGTGGGGAACTGTGTCAAAGGCCTTCCTGCAGTCTAGGAAAACGCAATCTACCCACCCCTCTCTCTCGTGTCTTACTTCTGTTACCTTGTCATAAAACTCCAGGAGGTTTGTGATACAAGATTTGCCTTCCATGAACCCATGCTGGTTTTCATTTATAATCTTGTTCCGTTCCAGGTGTTCGACCACTCTCCTCCTGATAATCTTCTCCATGACTTTGCACACAATACATGTCAGAGACACAGGTCTGTAGTTTAGTGCCTCGTTTCTGTTTCCTTTCTTAAATATGGGGACTACATTAGCTGTCTTCCATTTCTCAGGTAGTTGCCCAGTTTCAAGGGATGTGTTGAAGATTGTGGTTAGAGGCACGCACAGCATCTCTGCTCCTTCTCTAAGGACCCATGGGGAGATGTCCGGTCCCATCGCCTTTGAGGTGTCAAGGTCACTTAAGAGCTTCTTCACCTCCTCCTCAGTTGTTCGTATGTCATCCAACACTTGTTGGTATATTCCCTCTTGATGTTCCCTTCTGTGCTGTCTTCCCACAGCCCTTCCTGTCTCTACTGTAAAAACTTCCTTAAATCTCCTGTTCAGCTCCTCACATACCTCCTGATCATTTCTTGTGAGTTCTCCACCTTCTGTCCTTAATCTGATCACCTGGTCTTTGACTGTTGTCTTCCTCCTGATGTGGCTATACAACAGTTTCGGGTCAGTCTTGATTCTCGATGCTATGTCATTTTCATACTGTCGCTGGGCCTCCCTCCTTACCTGTGCGTACTCATTCCTGGCTCTGCGACTGATCTCCCTATTTTCGTGTGTTCTCTGCCTTCTGTACTTTTTCCATTCTCTATTGCACTTTGTTTTTGCCTCCTTACACCGTCGGGTAAACCAGGGGCTCGTTCTGGTCTTCCCGTTGTTACTGTTGCCCTTGGGAATGAACCTTTCCACTGCCTCCTTGCATTTTGTTGTTACATATTCCATCATTTCATTTACTGGCTTTCCTGCCAGTTCTCTGTCCCACTGGACCTCCCGCAGGAAGTTCTTCAACCCTATGTAGTCCCCTCTTTTATAGTCAGGCTTTTCCCATTCAACTCCTGTTATTCTCTCCACTTGCAGCTCTACTATGTATTCAAAGCACAGAACCACGTGGTCGCTAGCTCCTAGGGGACTCTCATACTTGATGTCCTCAATGTCTGAACTGCCCAGGGTGAACACAAGGTCCAATCTTGCTGGTTCATCCTCCCCTCTCACTCTGGTAGTGTCCTTAACATGTTGGTGCATGAGGTTTTCCAGCACCACGTCCAACATCCTGGCTCTCCATGTTTCGGGACCCCCATGTGGCTCCAGGTTTTCCCAGTCAATCTCCCTGTGGTTGAAATCCCCCATAACCAGCAACTTTGCTCTGCTGGAGTGAGCTCTTCTTGCCACCTCAGCAAGTGTGTCCACCATTGCTCTGTTGCTCTCTTCATATTCCTCTCTTGGCCTCCTGCAGTTCTGTGGTGGATTATACATCACTGCAATGACCACTTTGTGTTCCCCAGACTGAAGTGTACCTGCTATGTAGTCTCTTTCTCCTGTCTCATCTATTCCTTCCATTTTCTCGAATTTCCATCTGTTTTTTACGAGCAAAGCAACCCCACCTCCCCCCCTGCCCCTTCTATCTTTCCTCATGATCTGGTATCCTGGTGGGAAGATTGCATCTGTTATTGTCTCCATGAGTTTTGTTTCTGTAACTGCTATGATGTCTGGGGACTTCTCATTGATTCTTTCTTGCCATTCCTCATGTTTATTCGTTAATCCATCTGCATTTGTGTACCAAACCTTCAACTTCTGTTCTAATACTGTAACTGTGGTGCGAGGGGTGGAAACAGAGGGATCGGTGTGTGATGGTTGCTTTGGATTGTTCAGTTGCCTTGGGGGTGTCGTGGCTGGAGTCCTTCTGCAGGTGTTTCTTGTGTGTGTGTGTGTGTGTGTGTGTGTGTGTGTGTGTACTCACCTATTTGTACTCACCTATTTGTGGTTGCAGGGGTCGAGTCTTAGCTCCTGGCCCCGCCTCTTCACCGGTTGCTACTGGGCCCTCTCTCTCCCCGCTCCATGAGCTTTATCAAACCTCGTCTTAAAACTGTGTATGGTTCCTGCCTCCACTACGTCATTTTCTAGGCTATTCCACTGCCTTACAACTCTATGACTGAAGAAATACTTCCTACTATCTCTCTGACTCATTTGTGTCTTCAACTTCCAATTGTGGCCTCTTGTTTCTGTGTCCCCTCCCTGGAACATCCTGTCTTTGTCCACCTTGTCTATTCCACGCAGTATTTTATATGTCGTTATCATGTCTCCCCTGACCCTCCTGTCCTCCAGTGTCGTCAGGCCGATTTCCCTTAATCTTTCTTCATAGGACATTCCCCTTAGCTCTGGAACTAACCTTGTCGCAAACCTTTGTACTTTCTCTAGTTTCTTGACGTGCTTTATCAAGTGCGGGTTCCAAACAGGTGCTGCATACTCCAGTATGGGCCTGACATACACGGTGTACAGTGTCTTGAATGATTCCTTACTAAGGTATCGGAATGCTGTTCTCAGGTTTGCCAGGCGCCCATATGCTGCAGCAGTTATCTGATTGATGTGTGCTTCCGGAGACATGCTCGGTGTTATACTCACCCCAAGATCTTTCTCCTTGAGTGAGGTTTGCAGTCTTTGGCCACCTAGCCTATACTCTGTCTGTGGTCTTCTGTGCCCTTCCCCTATCTTCATGACTTTGCATTTGGCAGGATTAAATTCGAGAAGCCATTTGCTGGACCAGGTGTCCAGTCTGTCCAGGTCTCTTTGAAGTCCTGCCTGGTCCTCATCAGATTTAATTCTCCTCATTAACTTCACATCATCTGCAAACAGGGACACTTCTGAGTCTAACCCTTCCATCATGTCGTTCACATATACCAAAAATAGCACTGGTCCTAGGACCGACCCCTGTGGGACCCCGCTCGTCACAGGTGCCCACTGTGATACATCATTACGTACCATGACTCGTTGTTGCCTCCCTGTCAGGTATTCTCTGATCCATTGCAGTGCCCTTCCTGTTATATGCGCCTGATGCTCTAGCTTCTGCACTAATCTCTTGTGAGGAACTGTGTCAAAGGCCTTCTTGCAGTCCAAGAAGATGCAATCAACCCACCCCTCTCTCTCGTGTCTTACTTCTGTTATTTTATCATAAAACTCCAGAAGGTTTGTGACACAGGATTTGCCTTCCGTGAATCCGTGCTGGTTGGCATTTATACTCTTGTTCCGTTCCAGGTGCTCCACCACTCTCCTCCTGATAATCTTCTC
>NW_027196729.1:0-30000 GCF_038502225.1 Cherax quadricarinatus | reverse complement strand
AATCCCATTTAATGGGATTTAATCTCCTTTTCAGGAATTTATTCCACTTTAGAAGGATTTAATCTCCTTTAATAGGATTTAATCCTCTTTACAGGGTATTAATCTCCTTTGGTATGATTTAATCCACTTTAGAGAGATTTAATCCCCTTCAGAAAGATATAATTTCCTTCAGAGGGATTTAATCCCCTATAGATAGATTTAATTCTCTTTAGAGGGAGTTTATCTTATTAGGAGTAATAATCCACTTTAGAAGGATTTAATCACCTTTCTAAGAATTTAATCCTTTTTACAGAGATTTAATCTCCTTTAGATGGAGGTAATTCCCTTTAGAGGATTTTAATACCCTTCAGGTGGATTTCATTCCATTTAGATGGATTAAAATTTCTTAAGAGGGATTTAATCCCATTTAGAGTGATAGTACCCTTTACATGAATTTAATTCCTTTTACAGGGGTTTAATCCCTTTAAATAATTTAATTCCCTCTAGAGGGATTTAATCCTCTTTAGATGGATTTAATTTCTTTTACTGGGCTTTAATCCTATTTAGAAGGATTTTGATCTTCCTTGTTAGAATTTAATCCCTTTCAGATGCATTTAGTCCTCTATAGAAGGATTTAATCCTCTTTGCCTAGATTTAATCCCGCTTTCCAATGATTTAATCCCTTTTTGAGGTATTTAATTCTCTCACGAACATTGAAAGGGATTAACAAGCGATTTAAACCAATTTCATGTTAAACTTGTTAATTATTGGTTTAATTTCAAGACTTCAGTCCCCTGGGGACATCTAGACTCCCCTGGGGACATCTAGACTCCCCTGGGGACATCTAGACTCCCCTGGGGACATCTAGACTCCCCTGGGGACATCTAGACTCCCCTGGGGACATCTAGACTCCCCTTGGGACATCTAGACTCCCCTGGGGACATCTAGACTCCCCTGGGGACATCTAGACTCCCCTGGGGACATCTAGACTCCCCTGGGGACATCTAGACTCCCCTGGGGACATCTAGACTCCCCTGGGGACATCTAGACTCCCCTGGGGACATCTAGACTCCCCTGGGGACATCTAGACTCCCCTGGGGACATCTAGACTCCCCTGGGGACATCTAGACTCCCCTGGGGACATCTAGACTCCCCTGGGGACATCTAGACTCCCCTGGGGACATCTAGACTCCCCTGGGGACATCTAGACTCCCCTGGGGACATCTAGACTCCCCTGGGGACATCTAGACTCCCCTGGGGACATCTAGACTCCCCTGGGGACATCTAGACTCCCCTGGGGACATCTAGACTCCCCTGGGGACATCTAGACCCCCCTGGGGACATCTAGACTCCCCTGGGGACATCTAGACTCCCCTGGGGACATCTAGACTCCCCTGGGGACATCTAGACTCCCCTGGGGACATCTAGACTCCCCTGGGGACATCTAGACTCCCCTGGGGACATCTAGACCCCCCCCGGGGACATCTAGACTCCCCTGGGGACATCTAGACTCCCCTGGGGACATCTAGACTCCCCTGGGGACATCTAGACTCCCCTGGGGACATCTAGACTCCCCTGGGGACATCTAGACTCCCCTGGGGACATCTAGACTCCCCTGGGTACATCTAAACTCTCCTGGGATTGTCTAGACTACCCTGGGAACGTTTAGGCTACCCAGGGTACATCTAGATTACTCTTGGAACATCTTGTTTACCCTGGGTACATCTAGACTACCTGGAAACGTCTAGACTACCCTGGGTATATCTAGATTACCACAGGTACTTCTAGACTACCCTGGGTACATTTAGACTACCCTGGGTACATTTAGACTACCCTGGGTACATCTAGACTACCCTGGGTACATCTAGACTACCCTGGGTACATCTAGACTACCTGGGAACGTCTAGACTACCCTGGGTATATCTAGATTACCACAGGTACTTCTAGACTACCCTGGGTACATTTAGACTACCCTGGGTACATCTAGACTACCCTGGGTACATCTAGACTACCCTGGGTACATCTAGACTACCCTGGGTACATTTAGACTACCCTGGGTACATCTAGACTACCCTGGGTACATCTAGACTACCCTGGGTACATTTAGACTACCCTGGGTACATCTAGACTACCCTGGGTACATCTAGACTACCCTGGGTACATCTAGACTACCTTCGGTACATCAAAAATACTCTGGGTGCATCTAGTCTTCCTTGGGTACGTCTAGACTACCGTGAAAACGTCCAGATTACCCTGGGTACACCTTGACTACCCTGGGTACATGTAGGTACACCTGGCTACATTTAGACTACCCTGGGTACATCTAGACTACCGTGAGTACATCTAGACTACCCAGGGAATGTCTAGACTTCGCTACGTACATCTAGACTACTCTGCGTACGTCTTAGACATCCCTTGGTACATCTAGACTACCTGGGTGCATCTAGACCACCCTGGGTACATTTACATTACACTGGCTACATTTAGACTACCCTGGGTACTTCTTAACTATGTTAGGTACATCTAGACTTCCCTGGGTACACGTAGACTACCATGAGTACATCGAGACTTCCTTGGCTACATCTAGACTACTCTAAGTACGTCTAAACAACCGTGGGTACATCTAGGCTACCCTGAGTACATATAGACTGGGAGCGAGTACTGTGCCTTGTGGAACACTGGGAGCGAGTACTGTGCCTTGTGGAACACTGGGAGCGAGTACTGTGCCTTGTGGAACACTGGGAGCGAGTACTGTGCCTTGTGGAACACTGGGAGCGAGTACTGTTGCCTTGTGGAACACTGGGAGCGAGTACTGTGCCTTGTGGAACACTGGGAGCGAGTACTGTGCCTTGTGGAACACTGGGAGCGAGTACTGTGCCTTGTGGAACACTGGGAGCGAGTACTGTGCCTTGTGGAACACTGGGAGCGAGTACTGTGCCTTGTGGAACACTGGGAGCGAGTACTGTGCCTTGTGGAACACTGGGAGCGAGTACTGTGCCTTGTGGAACACTGGGAGCGAGTACTGTGCCTTGTGGAACACTGGGAGCGAGTACTGTGCCTTGTGGAACACTGGGAGCGAGTACTGTGCCTTGTGGAACACTGGGAGCGAGTACTGTGCCTTGTGGAACACTGGGAGCGAGTACTGTGCCTTGTGGAACACTGGGAGCGAGTACTGTGCCTTGTGGAACACTGGGAGCGAGTACTGTGCCTTGTGGAACACTGGGAGCGAGTACTGTGCCTTGTGGAACACTGGGAGCGAGTACTGTGCCTTGTGGAACACTGGGAGCGAGTACTGTGCCTTGTGGAACACTGGGAGCGAGTACTGTGCCTTGTGGAACACTGGGAGCGAGTACTGTGCATTGTGGAACACTGGGAGCGAGTACTGTGCCTTGTGGAACACTGGGAGCGAGTACTGTGGGAGCCTGTGCCTTGTGAACACTGGGAGCGAGTACTATGCCTTGTGGAACACTGGGAGCGAGTACCGTGCCTTGTGGAACACTGGGAGCGAGTACTGTGCCTTGTGGAGCACTGGGAGCGAGAACTGTGCCTTGTGGAGCACAGGAAGCGAGTACTGTGCCTTGTGGAACTCTGGAAGCGAGTACTGTGCCTTGTGGAACACTGGGAGCCAGTACTGTGACTTGTGGAACACTGGGAGCGAGTACTGTACTGTGCCTTGTGGAACACTACTGGGTGGAACACTGGGAGCTGTGCCTTGTGGAGTACTTTGCCTTGTGGAACACTGGGAGCGAGTACTGTGCCTTGTGGAACACTGGGAGCGAGTACTGTGCCTTGTGGAACACTGGGAGCGAGTACTGTGCCTTGTGGAACACTGGGAGCCAGTACTGTGCCTTGTGGAACACTGGGAGCGAGTACTGTGCCTTGTGGAACACTGGGAGCGAGTACTGTGCCTTGTGGAACACTGGGAGCGAGTACTGTGCCTTGTGGAACACTGGGAGCGAGTACTGTGCCTTGTGGAACACTGGGAGCGAGTACTGTGCCTTGTGGAACACTGGGAGCGAGTACTGTGCCTTGTGGAACACTGGGAGCGAGTACTGTGCCTTGTGGAACACTGGGAGCGAGTACTGTGCCTTGTGGAACACTGGGAGCGAGTACTGTGCCTTGTGGAACACTGGGAGCGAGTACTGTGCCTTGTGGAACACTGGGAGCGAGTACTGTGCCTTGTGGAACACTGGGAGCGAGTACTGTGCCTTGTGGAACACTGGGAGCGAGTACTGTGCCTTGTGGAACACTGGGAGCGAGTACTGTGCCTTGTGGAACACTGGGAGCGAGTACTGTGCCTTGTGGAACACTGGGAGCGAGTACTGTGCCTTGTGGAACACTGGGAGCGAGTACTGTGCCTTGTGGAACACTGGGAGCGAGTACTGTGGCTTGTGGAACACTGGGAGCGAGTACTGTGCCTTGTGGAACACTGGGAGCGAGTACTGTGCCTTGTGGAACACTGGGAGCGAGTACTGTGCCTTGTGGAACACTGGGAGCGAGTACTGTGCCTTGTGGAACACTGGGAGCGAGTACTGTGCCTTGTGGAACACTGGGAGCGAGCACTGTGCCTTGTGGAACACTGGGAGCTGAGTACTGTGCCTTGTGGAACACTGGGAGCGAGTACTGTGCCTTGTGGAACACTGGGAGCGAGTACTGTGCCTTGTGGAACACTGGGAGCGAGTACTGTGCCTTGTGGAACACTGGGAGCGAGTACTGTGCCTTGTGGAACACTGGGAGCGAGTACTGTGCCTTGTGGAACACTGGGAGCGAGTACTGTGCCTTGTGGAACACTGGGAGCGAGTACTGTGCCTTGTGGAACACTGGGAGCGAGTACTGTGCCTTGTGGAACACTGGGAGCGAGTACTGTGCCTTGTGGAACACTGGGAGCGAGTACTGTGCCTTGTGGAACACTGGGAGCGAGTACTGTGCCTTGTGGAACACTGGGAGCGAGTACTGTGCCTTGTGGAACACTGGGAGCGAGTACTGTGCCTTGTGGAACACTGGGAGCGAGTACTGTGCCTTGTGGAACACTGGGAGCGAGTACTGTGCCTTGTGGAACACTGGGAGCGAGTACTGTGCCTTGTGGAACACTGGGAGCGAGTACTGTGCCTTGTGGAACACTGGGAGCGAGTACTGTGCCTTGTGGAACACTGGGAGCGAGTACTGTGCCTTGTGGAACACTGGGAGCGAGTACTGTGCCTTGTGGAACACTGGGAGCGAGTACTGTGCCTTGTGGAACACTGGGAGCGAGTACTGTGCCTTGTGGAACACTGGGAGCGAGTACTGTGCCTTGTGGAACACTGGGAGCGAGTACTGTGCCTTGTGGAACACTGGGAGCGAGTACTGTGCCTTGTGGAACACTGGGAGCGAGTACTGTGCCTTGTGGAACACTGGGAGCGAGTACTGTGCCTTGTGGAACACTGGGAGCGAGTACTGTGCCTTGTGGAACACTGGGAGCGAGTACTGTGCCTTGTGGAACACTGGGAGCGAGTACTGTGCCTTGTGGAACACTGGGAGCGAGTACTGTGCCTTGTGGAACACTGGGAGCGAGTACTGTGCCTTGTGGAACACTGGGAGCGAGTACTGTGCCTTGTGGAACACTGGGAGCGAGTACTGTGCCTTGTGGAACACTGGGAGCGAGTACTGTGCCTTGTGGAACACTGGGAGCGAGTACTGTGCCTTGTGGAACACTGGGAGCGAGTACTGTGCCTTGTGGAACACTGGGAGCGAGTACTGTGCCTTGTGGAACACTGGGAGCGAGTACTGTGCCTTGTGGAACACTGGGAGCGAGTACTGTGCCTTGTGGAACACTGGGAGCGAGTACTGTGCCTTGTGGAACACTGGGAGCGAGTACTGTGCCTTGTGGAACACTGGGAGCGAGTACTGTGCCTTGTGGAACACTGGGAGCGAGTACTGTGCCTTGTGGAACACTGGGAGCGAGTACTGTGCCTTGTGGAACACTGGGAGCGAGTACTGTGCCTTGTGGAACACTGGGAGCGAGTACTGTGCCTTGTGGAACACTGGGAGCGAGTACTGTGCCTTGTGGAACACTGGGAGCGAGTACTGTGCCTTGTGGAACACTGGGAGCGAGTACTGTGCCTTGTGGAACACTGGGAGCGAGTACTGTGCCTTGTGGAACACTGGGAGCGAGTACTGTGCCTTGTGGAACACTGGGAGCGAGTACTGTGCCTTGTGGAACACTGGGAGCGAGTACTGTGCCTCGTGGAACAGAGCTTTTCACTGTAGCTGCCTCAGACTTTACTCTGTTTACTACTACTCTGTGTTCTATTTGTTAAGAAAACATAGATCCATCTACCAAGTTTTCCTGTTATTCCTTTATCACGCATTTTGTGCGCTACTACACCATGGTCACACTTGTCAAAGGCTTTTGCAGTCTGTATATACTACATCTGCCTTTTGTTTGTCCTCCAGAGCATCCATGACCATGTAATAGTGATCCAGTAGTTGTGAGAGGCAGGAGCGACCTGCTCTAAACCCGTGTTGCCCTGGGTTGTGTAACTGATGGGTTTCTAGATGGGTGGTGATCTTGCTTCTTAGGACCCTCTCAAAGATTTATATGATATGGGATGTTAGTGCTATTGGTCTGTAGTTCTTTGCTGTTGCTTTACTGCCACCTTTGTGGAGTGGGGCTATGTCTGTTGTTTTTAGTAACTGTGGGACGACCCCCGTGTCCATGCTCCCTCTCCATAGGATGGTTGCACGTGATAGGGGCTTCTTGCAGCGGAGTTCCATGAGTCTGGGTCTGGGGCAGAGTGCATGGCCATGTCATTTATTTACCCTTGGTACATCTAGACTATCCTAGGTACTTCTAGAATTCCCTGGGTACTTGTAGACTACGCCTGTTATACCTAGACTACCCAGGGAACATCTGGGCTACCCTGGGTACATCTAGATTACCCTGGGTACATCTAGACTACCCTGGCTTCATCCAGAATACCCGTGGTACATCTAAACTACCCAGGCTACATCTAGACTATTCTGGATACATCTAGACTACCCTTTGTACAACTGGACTACCCTGGGTACATCTAAACATCCCTGGGTATATCTAGACTACCTTGGATGTAACTAGATTACCCAGGGTACATCTAGAAACACATGGGTATATCTAGACAACCCTGATATATCTAGAGTACAACACCTGGAGTTTACCTTAAAGGTATTTCGGGGATCAACGCCCCCACGGCCTGGTTCACGACCAGGCCTCCTGGTGTATTCCTTTAGCACGTATTTTGTGTGCTATTACACCATGATCGCACCTGTCAAAGGCTTTTGCAAAGTCTGTGTATATTACATCTGCATTCTGTTTATTTTCCAGTGCTTCCAAGACCATATCTTAGCGGTCCAGTAGTTGTGAGAGGCAGGAGTGACCATCCAAGACCATATCATAGCGGTCCAGTAGTTGTGAGAGGCAGGAGTGACCATCCAAGACCATATCTTAGCGGTCCAGTAGTTGTGAGAGGCAGGAGTGACCATCCAAGACCATATCATAGCGGTCCAGTAGTTGTGAGAGGCAGGAGTGACCATCCAAGACCATATCATAGCGGTCCAGTAGTTGTGAGAGGCAGGAGCGACCATCCAAGACCATATCATAGTGATCCAGTAATTGTGAGAGGCAGGAGTGACCATCCAAGACCATATCATAGTGATCCAGTAGTTGTGAGAGGCAGGAGCGACCATCCAAGACCATATCATAGTGATCCAGTAGTTGTGAGAGGCAGGAGTGACCATCCAAGACCATATCATAGTGATCCAGTAATTGTGAGAGGCAGGAGCGACCTGCCCTGAACCCATGTTGCCCTGGATTGTGCAGTTTTTGGGAATCCAAGTGGTTTGCAATCATGCTTCTTAAGACTCTTTCAAAGATTTTTATGATGTGGGACGTCAGAGCTATTGGTCTATAGTTCTTAGCTAATGCTTTGCTGCCACCTTTATGGAGTCGGGCTATATCTGTTGTTTTTAGTGACTGTGGAATCTCACCTGTGTCTAAGCTCCTCCTCCATAGTGTACTTAGGGCCCGTGAGAGGGGTTCCTTTCAGTTCTTTATGAACACAGAGTTCCACGAGTCTGGGCCTGGGACTGACTACATGGGCATGTTGTCAATGGCTTTCTCAAAGTCTAGTGGAGTTAGGCTTATGTCAGAAATTTGGCATACATTGACAGGGTTTTGCGGCTCATTCCTGAAAAAAATATTTGGATTGTCTGTCTTTAGACTGATTAGTGGCTGGCTGAACACAAGTCATGCTGAGATTTCAGTATCTCGCTCACTGCTTTGTTATCATCTGTGTAGGATCCGTCTTGTCTGAGCCGGGGCCCTGTACTAGATGTGGTTTTTGCTACACTGGGTACATCTGGGTACGTCTAGACTTCCACTGGTACATCTAGGCTACCCTAGGTATATCTAGACTACCCTGAGTAGGTCAAGACTACTCTGGGTATATCTAGACTACCCTGGGTACTTCTAGGCTATCCTGGGCAGGTTAAGACTACCCTGGGAATATATATAGTACCCTGGGTAGGTCAAGACTACCCTGGGAACATGTAGACTACCCTGGATACGTCTAGAAAACCCTGGGCAGGTCAAAACTACCCTGGGAATATATATACTACCCTGGGTGGGTCAAGACTATCCTGGGAATATGTAGACTACCCAGGGTAGGTCAAAACTACCCTGGGAATATATAGAATACCCAGGGTAGGTCAAAACTACCCTGGGAATATATAGATTACCCAGGGTAGGTCAAAACTACCCTGGGAATATATAGACTACCCAGTCTTGAAGCCCTGGGAACAGCCAGGGGATGGGTCTTGAACGGACAACCAGGGGTCTTGAAGACAACCAGGGGTCTTGAAGACAGCCAGGGGTCTTGAAGACAACCAGGGGTCTTGAAGACAACCAGGGGTCTTGAAGACAGCCAGGGGTCTTGAAGACAACCAGGGGTCTTGAAGACAACCAGGGGTCTTGAAGACAACCAGGGGTCTTGAAGACAGTCAGGGGTCTTGAAGACAACCAGGGGTCTTGAAGACAACCAGGGGTCTTGAAGACAACCAGGGGTCTTGAAGACAACCAGGGGTCTTGAAGACAACCAGGGGTCTTGAAGACAACGACAACCAGAGGTCTTGAAGACAACCAGGGGTCTTGAAGACAACCAGGGGTCTTGAAGACAACCAGGGGTCTTGAAGACAGCCAGGGGTCTTGAAGACAGCCAGTGGTCTTGAAGACAGCTAGGGGATCTTGAAGACAACCTGGGGTCTTGAAGACAACCTGTGGTCTTGAAGACAGCCAGGTGTCATGAAGACAACCAGGGGTCTTGAAGACAGCCAGGGGTCTTGAAGACAGCCAGGGGTCTTGAAGACAACCAGGGGTCTTGAAGACAGCCAGGGGTCTTGAAGACAGCCAGGGGTCTTGAAGACAACCAGGGGTCTTGAAGACAACCAGGGGTCTTGAAGACAGCCAGGGGTCTTGAAGACAGCCAGGGGTCTTGAAGACAGCCAGGGGTCTTGAAGACAGCCAGGGGTCTTGAAGACAGCCAGGGGTCTTGAAGACAGCCAGGGGTCTTGAAGACAGCCAGGGGTCTTGAAGACAACCAGGGGTCTTGAAGACAGCCAGGGGTCTTGAAGACAGCCAGGGGTCTTGAAGACAGCCAGGGGTCTTGAAGACAGCCAGGGGTCTTGAAGACAGCCAGGGGTCTTGAAGACAACCAGGGGTCTTGAAGACAGCCAGGGGTCTTGAAGACAACCAGGGGTCTTGAAGACAGCCAGGGGTCTTGAAGACAGCCAGGGGTCTTGAAGACAACCAGGGGTCTTGAAGACAGCCAGGGGTCTTGAAGACAGCCAGGGGTCTTGAAGACAGCCAGGGGTCTTGAAGACAGCCAGGGGTCTTGAAGACAGCCAGGGGTCTTGAAGACAGCCAGGGGTCTTGAAGACAGCCAGGGGTCTTGAAGACAGCCAGGGGTCTTGAAGACAGCCAGGGGTCTTGAAGACAGCCAGGGGTCTTGAAGACAGCCAGGGGTCTTGAAGACAGCCAGGGGTCTTGAAGACAACCAGGGGTCTTGAAGACAGCCAGGGGTCTTGAAGACAGCCAGGGGTCTTGAAGACAGCCAGGGGTCTTGAAGACAGCCAGGGGTCTTGAAGACAGCCAGGGGTCTTGAAGACAGCCAGGGGTCTTGAAGACAGCCAGGGGTCTTGAAGACAGCCAGGGGTCTTGAAGACAGCCAGGGGTCTTGAAGACAGCCAGGGGTCTTGAAGACAGCCAGGGGTCTTGAAGACAGCCAGGGGTCTTGAAGACAGCCAGGGGTCTTGAAGACAGCCAGGGGTCTTGAAGACAGCCAGGGGTCTTGAAGACAGCCAGGGGTCTTGAAGACAGCCAGGGGTCTATTGGTAATCCCCCTTATGTATGCTGGGAGGCAGTTGAACAGTCTTGGGCCCCTGACACTTATTGTGTTGTCTCAGTGCACTCGTGGCATCCCTGCTTGTCATCGGGGGAATGTTGCATCTCCTGCCCAGTCTTTTGCTTTCATAGGGAGTGATTTTCGTGTGTAAGTTTGGTACTAATCCCTCTACGATTTTCCAAGTGTATATTATCATGTATCTCTCTCGCCTGCGTTCCAGGGAATACAAATCAAGGGACTTCAACCGTTCCCAGTAATTTAGGTGCTTTATTGCACTTGTGTGTGCCGTGAAAGTTCTTTGTACATTCTCCAGGTCTGCAATGTCGCCAGCCTTGAAAGGGGCAGTTAGTGTACAGCAGTATTCCAGCCTAGAGAGAACAAGTGATTTGAAGAGAATCATCATGGGCTTGGCGTCCCTGGTTTTGAAGGTTCTTATTATCCATCCTATCATTTTTCTAGCAGATGAGGTAGATACATTGTTGTGGTCTTTGAAGGTGAGATCCTCTAACATCATCACTCCCAGGTCCTTCACATTACTTTCTCTCTCTATTGCTCTATTGTGTCAGACCGCTCGGTTACAGATATTTCTTTTCCCTATCTCTGTCCTCCACATTTGTGACCTTCACTGCCGTGACAAAGAAATTTCCATTCTTCTCAATTCGTTCTCTCGTGTTGGCTACTCTTTCTATCCCATCAACTGTGCCTTCTCACCTGCTAAACGAACTTCTCTCCCAAACACTCTACCTCTACCTCTCTACATTTCCTGTCTTTTTAATCTCAACAACTCTCTCTGTTCCTTAGACATCAAAGTTACTTTTGGCCAGGCTAACAACCTTCACAGTAATCTCGTTCGTACCTCTTCCACTGCAGTTGATGCTCGTGGTGTCTACCCTCTATCCTGCTCCTCTTGTCCCTTTGAAGACTTTGGAGAAAGTGGCCGCTCTCTTTGAGACAGACTTAAAGAGCTCAAAAGAAGTGTTATGCTCTCCTCATACCACCACTGCTCTTTTCTGTCATGTTAGAGATGACAGTCATCCTATTGACTGTTCCTCTGACATAACTGTCTATGTTACGTCTAGCCTTCACAGTTGTCGTCTTGTTGAAGGATCCCTTATACACAGAGTTCCTTGTATGACTCTTGGTCGTGGTTTAATATTGACTTATTCCTGGCTTAGTCCTGGCCTAGTCTTGGCGTAGCCCTGGCTTAGTATGGGTTTAGTCCTGGCTTAGTCCTGGCTTTGTCTATGTAAACACCTTCCTTCCTCCCTACATTGTCAAATGCTCCAGACTTCCCAACACTCGTACCTCAACATTATCATTTCTTCTCTCACTATCTCTTCTCATATCCTATTTTCTACCTAATTACTGTCTTTGTTTACCATTTTTCTGCCTAAGTGTATTCTGTCCTTTAGTCCCCTCTCCCACCAATGTATTGACACCTCCAGCAGGAGTCTACTGGCAGGGCTACATCTGCTCTTGTTGACACCTCCAGCAGGAGTCTAATGGCAGGGCTACACCTGCTCTTGTTGACACCTTCAGCAGGAGTCTACTGGCAGAGCTACATCTGCTCTTGTTGCCACCTCCAGCAGGAGTCTACTGGCAGGGCTACATCTGCTCTTGTTGCCACCTCCAGCAGGAGTCTACTGGCAGGGCTACATCTGCTCTTGTTGACACCTCCAGCAGGAGTCTACTGGCAGGGCTACATCTGCTCTTGTTCATACCTCCAGCAGGAGTCTACTGGCAGGGCTACATCTGCTCTTGTTGCCACCCCCAGCAGGAGTCTACTGGCAGGGCTACATCTGCTCTTGTTGATACCTCCAGCAGGAGTCTACTGGCAGCGCTACATCTGCTATTGTTAACACCTCCAGCAGGAGTCTACTGGCAGGGCTACATCTGCTCATGTTAACACCTCCAGCAGGAGTCTGCTGGCAGGACTACATCTGCTCTTGTTGCCACCTCCAGCAGGAGTCTGCTGGCAGGACTACATCTGCTCTTGTTGTCACCTCCAGCAGGAGTCTACTGGCAGGGCTACGTCTGCTCTTGTTGCCACCTCCAGCAGGAGTCTACTGGCAGGGATATATCTGCTCTTGTTGCCACCTCCAGCACGAGTCTACTGGCAAGGCTACATCTGCTCTTGCTTCCACCTTCAGCAGGAGTCTGCTGGCAGGGCTACATCTGCTCTTGTTGTCAGCTCCAGCAGGAGTCTACTGGCAGGGCTACATCTGCTCTTGTTACCACCACCAGCAGGATTCTACTGGCAGGGCTACATCTACTCTTGTTGCCACCTCCAGCAGGATTCTACTGGCAGGGCTACATCTTCTCTTGTTGCCACCTCCAGCAGGAGTCTACTGGCAGGGCTGCATCTGCTCTTGTTGACACCTCCAGCAGGAGTCTACTGGCAGGGCTGCATCTGCTCTTGTTGCCACCTCCAGCAGGAGTCTACTGGCAGGGCTGCATCTGCTCTTGTTGACACCTCCAGCAGGAGTCTACTGGCAGGGCTGCATCTGCTCTTGTTGACACCTCCAGCACGAGTCTACTGGCAGGGCTGCATCTGCTCTTGTTGACACCTCTCACTACTCTACCCACCACACTACTCACCCTCTCACCTTACTCTACCCACCACACTACTCACCCTCTCACTACTCTACCCACCACACTACTCACCCTCTCACTACTCTACCCACCACACTACTCACCCTCTCACTACTCTACCCACCACACTACTCACCCTCTCACTACTCTACCCACCACACTACTCACACTCTCACTCTACTCTACCCACCACACCACACTTCTCACCCTCTCACTACTCTACCCACCACACTACTCACCCTCTCATTACTCTACTACCCTCTCACTACTCTACCCACCACACTACTACCCTCTCACCTCTACACCACACTACTCACCCTCTCACTACTCTACCCACCACACTACTCACCCTCTCACTACTCTACCCACCACACTACTCACCCTCTCATTACTCTACCCACCACACTACTCACCCTCTCACTACTCTACCCACCACACTACTCACCCTCTCATTACTCTACCCACCACACTACTCACCCTCTCACTACTCTACCCACCACACTACTCACCCTCTCATTACTCTACCCACCACACTACTCACCCTCTCACTACTCTACCCACCACACTACTCACCCTCTCATTACTCTACCCACCACACACTACTCACCCTCTCACTACTCTACCCACCACACTACTCACCCTCTCACTACTCTACCCACCACACTACTCACCCTCTCACTACTCTACCCACCACACTACTCACCCTCTCACTACTCTACCCACCACACTACTCACCCTCTCATTACTCTACCCACCACACTACTCACCCTCTCATTACTCTACCCACCACACTACTCACCCTCTCACTACTCTACCCACCACACTACTCACCCTCTCATTACTCTACCCACCACACTACTCACCCTCTCACTACTCTACCCACCACACTACTCACCCTCTCACTACTCTACCCACCACACTACTCACCCTCTCAGAACTCTACCCACCACACTACTCACCCTCTCATTACTCTACCCACCACACTACTCACCCTCTCATTACTCTACCCACCACACTACTCACCCTCTCACTCCTCTACCCACCACACTACTCACCCTCTCACTCTACCCACCACACTACTCACCCTCTCACTACTCTCTCACCCTACTCACCCTCTCACTACTCTACTCACCCTCTCACTACTCTACCCACCACACTACTCACCCTCTCACTACTCTACCCACCACACTACTCACCCTCTCATTACTCTACCCACCACACTACTCACCCTCTCACTACTCTACCCACCACACTACTCACCCTCTCACTACTCTACCCACCACACTACTCACCCACTCATGCACTCTAATCCACCACACTACTACCCACCTCTACCCACCACACTACTCACCCTCTCATTACTCTACCCACCACACTACTCACCCTCTCATTACTCTACCCACCACACTACTCACCCTCTCACTTCTACCCACCACACTCTCACCCACCACACCACACTACTCACCCTCTCACTTACTCTACCCACCACCCACCACACTCTCACTACTCACCCTCTCATTACTCTACTCTACCCACCACACTACTCACCCTCTCATTACTCTACCCACCACACTAATCACCCTCTCACTCTCTACCCACCACACTCTCACCCTCTCATTACTCTACCCACCACACTACTCACCCTCTCACTCTACTCTACCCACCACACTACTCACCCTCTCACTACTCTACCCACCACACTACTCACCCTCTCACTACTCTACCCACCACACTACTCACCCTCTCACTACTCTACCCACCACACTACTCACCCTCTCACTACTCTACCCACCACACTACTCACCCTCTCACTACTCTACCCACCACACTACTCACCCTCTCACTACTCTACCCACCACACTACTCACCCTCTCACTACTCTACCCACCACACTACTCACCCTCTCACTTACTCTACCCACCACACTACTCACCCTCTCACTACTCTACCCACCACACTACTCACCCTCTCACTACTCTACCCACCACACTATTCACCCTCTCACTACTCTACCCACCACACTACTCACCCTCTCACTACTCTACCCACCACACTACTCACCCTCTCACTACTCTACCCACCACACTACTCACCCTCTCACTACTCTACCCACCACACTACTCACCCTCTCACTACTCTACCCACCACACTACTCACCCTCTCACTACTCTACCCACCACACTACTCACCCTCTCACTACTCTACCCACCACACTACTCACCCTCTCACTACTCTACCCACCACACTACTCACCCTCTCACTACTCTACCCACCACACTACTCACCCTCTCACTACTCTACCCACCACACTACTCACCCTCTCATTACTCTACCCACCACACTACTCTACACCCTCTCACCCACCACACTACTCTACCCACCACACTACTCACCCTCTCACTACTCTACCCACCACACTACTCACCCTCTCATTACTCTACCCACCACACTACTCACCCTCTCACTACTCTACCCACCACACTACTCACCCTCTCACTACTCTACCCACCACACTACTCACCCTCTCACTACTCTACCCACCACACTACTCACCCTCTCACTTACTCTACCCACCACACTACTCACCCTCTCACTACTCTACCCACCACACTACTCACTCTCACTACTCTACTACTCACCCTCTCACCTCTACCCACCACACTACTCACCCTCTCACTTACTCTACCCACCACACTACTCACCCTCTCATTACTCTACCCACCACACTACTCACCCTCTCACTACTCTACCCACCACACTACTCACCCTCTCACTACTCTACCCACCACACTACTCACCCTCTCACTTACTCTACCCACCACACTACTCACCCTCTCACTACTCTACCCACCACACTACTCACTCTACCCTCTCACTCTACTACTCACCCACCACACTACTCACCCTCTCACTACTCTACCCACCACACTACTCACCCTCTCACTACTCTACCCACCACACTACTCACCCTCTCACTACTCTACCCACCACACTACTCACCCTCTCACTACTCTACCCACCACACTACTCACCCTCTCACTACTCTACCCACCACACTACTCACCCTCTCACTACTCTACCCACCACACTACTCACCCTCTCACTACTACTCTACCCACCACACTACTCACCCTCTCACTACTCTACCCACCACACTACTCACCCTCTCACTACTCTACCCACCACACTACTCACCCTCTCACTACTCTACCCACCACACTACTCACCCTCTCACTACTCTACCCACCACACTACTCACCCTCTCACTACTCTACCCACCACACTACTCACCCTCTCACTACTCTACCCACCACACTACTCACCCTCTCACTACTCTACCCACCACACTACTCACCCTCTCATTACTCTACCCACCACACTACTCACCCTCTCATTACTCTACCCACCACACTACTCACCCTCTCACTACTCTACCCACCACACTACTCACCCTCACCTCTACTCACCCTCTCACTACTCTACCCACCACACTACTCACCCTCTCATTACTCTACCCACCACACTACTCACCCTCTCACTACTCTACCCACCACACTACTCACCCTCTCACTACTCTACCCACCACACTACTCACCCTCTCACTACTCTACCCACCACACTACTCACCCTCTCACTACTCTACCCACCACACTACTCACCCTCTCATTACTCTACCCACCACACTACTCACCCTCTCACTACTCTACCCACCACACTACTCACCCTCTCACTACTCTACCCACCACACTACTCACCCTCTCACTACTCTACCCACCACACTACTCACCCTCTCATTACTCTACCCACCACACTACTCACCCTCTCACTACTCTACCCACCACACTACTCACCCTCTCACTACTCTACCCACCACACTACTCACCCTCACTCTACTACTCACCCTCTCACTACTCTACCCACCACACTACTCACCCTCTCACTACTCTACCCACCACACTACTCACCCTCTCACTACTCTACCCACCACACTACTCACCCTCTCACTACTCTACCTACCCACCACACTACTCACCCTCTCACAGGAGTCTTCTGGCAGGGCTGCATCTGCTCTTGTTGCCACCTCCAGCAGGAGTCTTCTGGCAGGGCTGCATCTGCTCTTGTTGCCACCTCCAGCAGGAGTCTTCTGGCAGGGCTGCATCTGCTCTTGTTGCCACCTCCAGCAGGAGTCTTCTGGCAGGGCTGCATCTGCTCTTGTTGCCACCTCCAGCAGGAGTCTTCTGGCAGGGCTGCATCTGCTCTTGTTGCCACCTCCAGCAGGAGTCTTCTGGCAGGGCTGCATCTGCTCTTGTTGCCACCTCCAGCAGGAGTCTTCTGGCAGGGCTGCATCTGCTCTTGTTGCCACCTCCAGCAGGAGTCTTCTGGCAGGGCTGCATCTGCTCTTGTTGCCACCTCCAGCAGGAGTCTTCTGGCAGGGCTGCATCTGCTCTTGTTGCCACCTCCAGCAGGAGTCTTCTGGCAGGGCTGCATCTGCTCTTGTTGCCACCTCCAGCAGGAGTCTTCTGGCAGGGCTGCATCTGCTCTTGTTGCCACCTCCAGCAGGAGTCTTCTGGCAGGGCTGCATCTGCTCTTGTTGCCACCTCCAGCAGGAGTCTTCTGGCAGGGCTGCATCTGCTCTTGTTGCCACCTCCAGCAGGAGTCTTCTGGCAGGGCTGCATCTGCTCTTGTTGCCACCTCCAGCAGGAGTCTTCTGGCAGGGCTGCATCTGCTCTTGTTGCCACCTCCAGCAGGAGTCTTCTGGCAGGGCTGCATCTGCTCTTGTTGCCACCTCCAGCAGGAGTCTTCTGGCAGGGCTGCATCTGCTCTTGTTGCCACCTCCAGCAGGAGTCTTCTGGCAGGGCTGCATCTGCTCTTGTTGCCACCTCCAGCAGAGTCTTCTGGCAGGGCTGCATCTGCTCTTGTTGCCACCTCCAGCAGGAGTCTTCTGGCAGGGCTGCATCTGCTCTTGTTGCCACCTCCAGCAGGAGTCTTCTGGCAGGGCTGCATCTGCTCTTGTTGCCACCTCCAGCAGGAGTCTTCTGGCAGGGCTGCATCTGCTCTTGTTGCCACCTCCAGCAGGAGTCTTCTGGCAGGGCTGCATCTGCTCTTGTTGCCACCTCCAGCAGGAGTCTTCTGGCAGGGCTGCATCTGCTCTTGTTGCCACCTCCAGCAGGAGTCTTCTGGCAGGGCTGCATCTGCTCTTGTTGCCACCTCCAGCAGGAGTCTTCTGGCAGGGCTGCATCTGCTCTTGTTGCCACCTCCAGCAGGAGTCTTCTGGCAGGGCTGCATCTGCTCTTGTTGCCACCTCCAGCAGGAGTCTTCTGGCAGGGCTGCATCTGCTCTTGTTGCCACCTCCAGCAGGAGTCTTCTGGCAGGGCTGCATCTGCTCTTGTTGCCACCTCCAGCAGGAGTCTTCTGGCAGGGCTGCATCTGCTCTTGTTGCCACCTCCAGCAGGAGTCTTCTGGCAGGGCTGCATCTGCTCTTGTTGCCACCTCCAGCAGGAGTCTTCTGGCAGGGCTGCATCTGCTCTTGTTGCACCTCCAGCAGGAGTCTTCTGGCAGGGCTGCATCTGCTCTTGTTGCCACCTCCAGCAGGAGTCTTCTGGCAGGGCTGCATCTGCTCTTGTTGCCACCTCCAGCAGGAGTCTTCTGGCAGGGCTGCATCTGCTCTTGTTGCCACCTCCAGCAGGAGTCTTCTGGCAGGGCTGCATCTGCTCTTGCTGCCACCTCCAGCAGGAGTCTTCTGGCAGGGCTGCATCTGCTCTTGTTGCCACCTCCAGCAGGAGTCTTCTGGCAGGGCTGCATCTGCTCTTGTTGCATCCTCCAGCAGGAGTCTTCTGGCAGGGCTGCATCTGCTCTTGTTCTGCTCTTGTTGCCACCTCCAGCAGGAGTCTTCTGGCAGGGCTGCATCTGCTCTTGTTGCCACTTCCAGCAGGAGTCTTCTGGCAGGGCTCTGCTCTTGTTGCCACCTCCAGCAGGAGTCTTCTGGCAGGGCTGCATCTGCTCTTGTTGCCACCTCCAGCAGGAGTCTTCTGGCACGGCTGCATCTGCTCTTGTTGCCACCTCCAGCAGGAGTCTTCTGGCAGGGCTGCATCTGCTCTTGTTGCCACCTCCAGCAGGAGTCTTCTGGCAGGGCTGCATCTGCTCTTGTTGCCACCTCCAGCAGGAGTCTTCTGGCAGGGCTGCATCTGCTCTTGTTGCCACCTCCAGCAGGAGTCTTCTGGCAGGGCTGCATCTGCTCTTGTTGCCACCTCCAGCAGGAGTCTTCTGGCAGGGCTGCATCTGCTCTTGTTGCCACCTCCAGCAGGAGTCTTCTGGCAGGGCTGCATCTGCTCTTGTTGCCACCTCCAGCAGGAGTCTTCTGGCAGGGCTGCATCTGCTCTTGTTGCCACCTCCAGCAGGAGTCTTCTGGCAGGGCTGCATCTGCTCTTGTTGCCACCTCCAGCAGGAGTCTTCTGGCAGGGCTGCATCTGCTCTTGTTGCCACCTCCAGCAGGAGTCTTCTGGCAGGGCTGCATCTGCTCTTGTTGCCACCTCCAGCAGGAGTCTTCTGGCAGGGCTGCATCTGCTCTTGTTGCCACCTCCAGCAGGAGTCTTCTGGCAGGGCTGCATCTGCTCTTGTTGCCACCTCCAGCAGGAGTCTTCTGGCAGGGCTGCATCTGCTCTTGTTGCCACCTCCAGCAGGAGTCTTCTGGCAGGGCTGCATCTGCTCTTGTTGCCACCTCCAGCAGGAGTCTTCTGGCAGGGCTGCATCTGCTCTTGTTGCCACCTCCAGCAGGAGTCTTCTGGCAGGGCTGCATCTGCTCTTGTTGCCACCTCCAGCAGGAGTCTTCTGGCAGGGCTGCATCTGCTCTTGTTGCCACCTCCAGCAGGAGTCTTCTGGCAGGGCTGCATCTGCTCTTGTTGCCACCTCCAGCAGGAGTCTTCTGGCAGGGCTGCATCTGCTCTTGTTGCCACCTCCAGCAGGAGTCTTCTGGCAGGGCTGCATCTGCTCTTGTTGCCACCTCCAGCAGGAGTCTTCTGG
The DNA here is from genome assembly GCF_038502225.1 of Cherax quadricarinatus. NCBI lineage: Eukaryota > Metazoa > Arthropoda > Malacostraca > Decapoda > Parastacidae > Cherax > Cherax quadricarinatus. Next base: position 9,997 of record NW_027196729.1, on the reverse strand, counting down.
CAGGGCTGCATCTGCTCTTGTTGCCACCTCCAGCAGGAGTCTTCTGGCAGGGCTACATCTGCTCTTGTTGCCACCTCCAGCAGGAGTCTTCTGGCAGGGCTGCATCTGCTCTTGTTGCCACCTCCAGCAGGAGTCTTCTGGCAGGGCTGCATCTGCTCTTGTTGCCACCTCCAGCAGGAGTCTTCTGGCAGGGCTGCATCTGCTCTTGTTGCCACCTCCAGCAGGAGTCTTCTGGCAGGGCTGCATCTGCTCTTGTTGCCACCTCCAGCAGGAGTCTTCTGGCAGGGCTGCATCTGCTCTTGTTGCCACCTCCAGCAGGAGTCTTCTGGCAGGGCTGCATCTGCTCTTGTTGCCACCTCCAGCAGGAGTCTTCTGGCAGGGCTGCATCTGCTCTTGTTGCCACCTCCAGCAGGAGTCTTCTGGCAGGGCTGCATCTGCTCTTGTTGCCACCTCCAGCAGGAGTCTTCTGGCAGGGCTGCATCTGCTCTTGTTGCCACCTCCAGCAGGAGTCTTCTGGCAGGGCTGCATCTGCTCTTGTTGCCACCTCCAGCAGGAGTCTTCTGGCAGGGCTACATCTGCTCTTGTTGCCACCTCCAGCAGGAGTCTTCTGGCAGGGCTGCATCTGCTCTTGTTGCCACCTCCAGCAGGAGTCTTCTGGCAGGGCTGCATCTGCTCTTGTTGCCACCTCCAGCAGGAGTCTTCTGGCAGGGCTGCATCTGCTCTTGTTGCCACCTCCAGCAGGAGTCTTCTGGCAGGGCTGCATCTGCTCTTGTTGCCACCTCCAGCAGGAGTCTTCTGGCAGGGCTGCATCTGCTCTTGTTGCCACCTCCAGCAGGAGTCTTCTGGCAGGGCTGCATCTGCTCTTGTTGCCACCTCCAGCAGGAGTCTTCTGGCAGGGCTGCATCTGCTCTTGTTGCCACCTCCAGCAGGAGTCTTCTGGCAGGGCTGCATCTGCTCTTGTTGCCACCTCCAGCAGGAGTCTTCTGGCAGGGCTGCATCTGCTCTTGTTGCCACCTCCAGCAGGAGTCTTCTGGCAGGGCTGCATCTGCTCTTGTTGCCACCTCCAGCAGGAGTCTTCTGGCAGGGCTGCATCTGCTCTTGTTGCCACCTCCAGCAGGAGTCTTCTGGCAGGGCTGCATCTGCTCTTGTTGCCACCTCCAGCAGGAGTCTTCTGGCAGGGCTGCATCTGCTCTTGTTGCCACCTCCAGCAGGAGTCTTCTGGCAGGGCTGCATCTGCTCTTGTTGCCACCTCCAGCAGGAGTCTTCTGGCAGGGCTGCATCTGCTCTTGTTGCCACCTCCAGCAGGAGTCTTCTGGCAGGGCTGCATCTGCTCTTGTTGCCACCTCCAGCAGGAGTCTTCTGGCAGGGCTGCATCTGCTCTTGTTGCCACCTCCCTAGTTAAGAACGATAACAACTTTGTTGAGTTAGGCATAAGAATTAACATGTAGTGGCCAGACTTAGGCTTGGTTACAAGTACTGACTGATGTTGTAGTGGCCAGACTTAGGCTTGGTTACAAGTACTGACTGATGTTGTAGTGGCCAGGCTTAGGCTTGGTTACAAGTACTGACTGATGTTGTAGTGGCCAGACTTAGGCTTGGTTACAAGTACTGACTGATGTTGTAGTGGCCAGACTTAGGCTTGGTTACAAGTACTGACTGATGTTGTAGTGGCCAGGCTTAGGCTTGGTTACAAGTACTGACTGATGTTGTAGTGGCCAGGCTTAGGCTTGGTTACAAGTACTGACTGATGTTGTAGTGGCCAGGCTTAGGCTTGGTTACAAGTACTGACTGATGTTGTAGTGGCCAGGCTTAGGCTTGGTTACAAGTACTGACTGATGTTGTAGTGGCCAGACTTAGGCTTGGTTACAAGTACTGACTGATGTTGTAGTGGCCAGGCTTAGGCTTGGTTACAAGTACTGACTGATGTTGTAGTGGCCAGACTTAGGCTTGGTTACAAGTACTGACTGATGTTGTAGTGGCCAGGCTTAGGCTTGGTTACAAGTACTGACTGATGTTGTAGTGGCCAGGCTTAGGCTTGGTTACAAGTACTGACTGATGTTGTAGTGGCCAGGCTTAGGCTTGGTTACAAGTACTGACTGATGTTGTAGTGGCCAGGCTTAGGCTTGGTTACAAGTACTGACTGATGTTGTAGTGGCCAGACTTAGGCTTGGTTACAAGTACTGACTGATGTTGTAGTGGCCAGACTTAGGCTTGGTTACAAGTACTGACTGATGTTGTAGTGGCCAGGCTTAGGCTTGGTTACAAGTACTGACTGATGTTGTAGTGGCCAGACTTAGGCTTGGTTACAAGTACTGACTGATGTTGTAGTGGCCAGGCTTAGGCTTGGTTACAAGTACTGACTGATGTTGTAGTGGCCAGGCTTAGGCTTGGTTACAAGTACTGACTGATGTTGTAGTGGCCAGGCTTAGGCTTGGTTACAAGTACTGACTGATGTTGTAGTGGCCAGGCTTAGGCTTGGTTACAAGTACTGACTGATGTTGTAGTGGCCAGGCTTAGGCTTGGTTACAAGTACTGACTGATGTTGTAGTGGCCAGGCTTAGGCTTGGTTACAAGTACTGACTGATGTTGTAGTGGCCAGGCTTAGGCTTGGTTACAAGTACTGACTGATGTTGTAGTGGCCAGGCTTAGGCTTGGTTACAAGTACTGACTGATGTTGTAGTGGCCAGGCTTAGGCTTGGTTACAAGTACTGACTGATGTTGTAGTGGCCAGGCTTAGGCTTGGTTACAAGTACTGACTGATGTTGTAGTGGCCAGGCTTAGGCTTGGTTACAAGTACTGACTGATGTTGTAGTGGCCAGGCTTAGGCTTGGTTACAAGTACTGACTGATGTTGTAGTGGCCAGGCTTAGGCTTAGGCTTGGTTACAAGTACTGACTGATGTTGTAGTGGCCAGGCTTAGGCTTGGTTACAAGTACTGACTGATGTTGTAGTGGCCAGACTTAGGCTTGGTTACAAGTACTGACTGATGTTGTAGTGGCCAGACTTAGGCTTGGTTACAAGTACTGACTGATGTTGTAGTGGCCAGGCTTAGGCTTGGTTACAAGTACTGACTGATGTTGTAGTGGCCAGACTTAGGCTTGGTTACAAGTACTGACTGATGTTGTAGTGGCCAGACTTAGGCTTGGTTACAAGTACTGACTGATGTTGTAGTGGCCAGGCTTAGGCTTGGTTACAAGTACTGACTGATGTTGTAGTGGCCAGGCTTAGGCTTGGTTACAAGTACTGACTGATGTTGTAGTGGCCAGGCTTAGGCTTGGTTACAAGTACTGACTGATGTTGTAGTGGCCAGGCTTAGGCTTGGTTACAAGTACTGACTGATGTTGTAGTGGCCAGGCTTAGGCTTGGTTACAAGTACTGACTGATGTTGTAGTGGCCAGGCTTAGGCTTGGTTACAAGTACTGACTGATGTTGTAGTGGCCAGACTTAGGCTTGGTTACAAGTACTGACTGATGTTGTAGTGGCCAGACTTAGGCTTGGTTACAAGTACTGACTGATGTTGTAGTGGCCAGGCTTAGGCTTGGTTACAAGTACTGACTGATGTTGTAGTGGCCAGGCTTAGGCTTGGTTACAAGTACTGACTGATGTTGTAGTGGCCAGGCTTAGGCTTGGTTACAAGTACTGACTGATGTTGTAGTGGCCAGGCTTAGGCTTGGTTACAAGTACTGACTGATGTTGTAGTGGCCAGACTTAGGCTTGGTTACAAGTACTGACTGATGTTGTAGTGGCCAGACTTAGGCTTGGTTACAAGTACTGACTGATGTTGTAGTGGCCAGACTTAGGCTTGGTTACAAGTACTGACTGATGTTGTAGTGGCCAGACTTAGGCTTGGTTACAAGTACTGACTGATGTTGTAGTGGCCAGACTTAGGCTTGGTTACAAGTACTGACTGATGTTGTAGTGGCCAGACTTAGGCTTGGTTACAAGTACTGACTGATGTTGTAGTGGCCAGACTTAGGCTTGGTTACAAGTACTGACTGATGTTGTAGTGGCCAGACTTAGGCTTGGTTACAAGTACTGACTGATGTTGTAGTGGCCAGGCTTAGGCTTGGTTACAAGTACTGACTGATGTTGTAGTGGCCAGGCTTAGGCTTGGTTACAAGTACTGACTGATGTTGTAGTGGCCAGACTTAGGCTTGGTTACAAGTACTGACTGATGTTGTAGTGGCCAGACTTAGGCTTGGTTACAAGTACTGACTGATGTTGTAGTGGCCAGACTTAGGCTTGGTTACAAGTACTGACTGATGTTGTAGTGGCCAGGCTTAGGCTTGGTTACAAGTACTGACTGATGTTGTAGTGGCCAGACTTAGGCTTGGTTACAAGTACTGACTGATGTTGTAGTGGCCAGACTTAGGCTTGGTTACAAGTACTGACTGATGTTGTAGTGGCCAGACTTAGGCTTGGTTACAAGTACTGACTGATGTTGTAGTGGCCAGGCTTAGGCTTGGTTACAAGTACTGACTGATGTTGTAGTGGCCAGGCTTAGGCTTGGTTACAAGTACTGACTGATGTTGTAGTGGCCAGACTTAGGCTTGGTTACAAGTACTGACTGATGTTGTAGTGGCCAGACTTAGGCTTGGTTACAAGTACTGACTGATGTTGTAGTGGCCAGACTTAGGCTTGGTTACAAGTACTGACTGATGTTGTAGTGGCCAGGCTTAGGCTTGGTTACAAGTACTGACTGATGTTGTAGTGGCCAGACTTAGGCTTGGTTACAAGTACTGACTGATGTTGTAGTGGCCAGGCTTAGGCTGTGGTTACAAGTACTGACTGATGTTGTAGTGGCCAGACTTAGGCTTGGTTACAAGTACTGACTGATGTTGTAGTGGCCAGACTTAGGCTTGGTTACAAGTACTGACTGATGTTGTAGTGGCCAGACTTAGGCTTGGTTACAAGTACTGACTGATGTTGTAGTGGCCAGACTTAGGCTTGGTTACAAGTACTGACTGATGTTGTAGTGGCCAGACTTAGGCTTGGTTACAAGTACTGACTGATGTTGTAGTGGCCAGACTTAGGCATGGCTACAAGTACTGACTGATGTTGTAGTGGCCAGACTTAGGCATGGTTACAAGTACTGACTGATGTTGTAGTGGCCAGACTTGCGCTTGGTTACAAGTACTGACTGATGTTGTAGTGGCCAGACTTAGGCATGGTTACAAGTACTGACTGATGTTGTAGTGGCCAGACTTAGGCATGGTTACAAGTACTGACTGATGTTGTAGTGGCCAGACTTAGGCTTGGTTACAAGTACTGACTGATGTTGTAGTGGCCAGACTTAGGCTTGGTTACAAGTACTGGCCAGACTTAGGCTTGGTTACAAGTACTGACTGATGTTGTAGTGGCCAGACTTAGGCTTGGTTACAAGTACTGACTGATGTTGTAGTGGCCAGGCTTAGGCTTGGTTACAAGTACTGACTGATGTTGTAGTGGCCAGACTTAGGCTTGGTTACAAGTACTGACTGATGTTGTAGTGGCCAGGCTTAGGCTTGGTTACAAGTACTGACTGATGTTGTAGTGGCCAGGCTTAGGCTTGGTTACAAGTACTGACTGATGTTGTAGTGGCCAGGCTTAGGCTTGGTTACAAGTACTGACTGATGTTGTAGTGGCCAGGCTTAGGCTTGGTTACAAGTACTGACTGATGTTGTAGTGGCCAGGCTTAGGCTTGGTTACAAGTACTGACTGATGTTGTAGTGGCCAGGCTTAGGCTTGGTTACAAGTACTGACTGATGTTGTAGTGGCCAGGCTTGGTTACAAGTACTTGATGTTGTAGTGGCAGAGGACTGATGTTGTAGTGGCCAGACTTAGGCTTACAAGGACTTGTTGTAGTACTTAGGCTTGGTTACAAGTACTGACTGATGTTGTAGTGGCCAGGCTTAGGCTTGGTTACAAGTACTGACTGATGTTGTAGTGGCCAGGCTTAGGCTTGGTTACAAGTACTGACTGATGTTGTAGTGGCCAGGCTTAGGCTTGGTTACAAGTACTGACTGATGTTGTAGTGGCCAGGCTTAGGCTTGGTTACAAGTACTGACTGATGTTGTAGTGGCCAGGCTTAGGCTTGGTTACAAGTACTGACTGATGTTGTAGTGGCCAGGCTTAGGCTTGGTTACAAGTACTGACTGATGTTGTAGTGGCCAGTACTGACTGATGTTGTAGTGGCCAGACTTAGGCTTGGTTACAAGTACTGACTGATGTTGTAGTGGCCAGACTTAGGCTTGGTTACAAGTACTGACTGATGTTGTAGTGGCCAGACTTAGGCTTGGTTACAAGTACTGACTGATGTTGTATGTTAGGCTTGGTTACAAGTACTGAGTGGCCAGACTTAGGCTTGGTTACAAGTACTGACTGATGTTGTAGTGGCCAGACTTAGGCTTGGTTACAGTACTTGGTTACAAGTACTGACTGATGTTGTAGTGGCCAGACTGGCTTGGTTACAAGTACTGACTGATGTTGTAGTGGCCAGACTTAGGCTTGGTTACAAGTACTGACTGATGTTGTAGTGGCCAGACTTAGGCTTGGTTACAAGTACTGACTGATGTTGTAGTGGCCAGACTTAGGCTTGGTTACAAGTACTGACTGATGTTGTAGTGGCCAGACTTAGGCTTGGTTACAAGTACTGACTGATGTTGTAGTGGCCAGACTTAGGCTTGGTTACAAGTACTGACTGATGTTGTAGTGGCCAGACTTAGGCTTGGTTACAAGTACTGACTGATGTTGTAGTGGCCAGACTTAGACAAGTACTGACTGATGTTGTAGTGGCCAGACTTAGGCTTGGTTACAAGTACTGACTGATGTTGTAGTGGCCAGGCTTAGGCTTGGTTACAAGTACTGACTGATGTTGTAGTGGCCAGACTTAGGCTTGGTTACAAGTACTGACTGATGTTGTAGTGGCCAGGCTTAGGCTTGGTTACAAGTACTGACTGATGTTGTAGTGGCCAGGCTTAGGCTTGGTTACAAGTACTGACTGATGTTGTAGTGGCCAGGCTTAGGCTTGGTTACAAGTACTGACTGATGTTGTAGTGGCCAGACTTAGGTTGGTTACAAGTACTGACTGATGTTGTAGTGGCCAGGCTTAGGCTTGGTTACAAGTACTGACTGATGTTGTAGTGGCCAGACTTAGGCTTGGTTACAAGTACTGACTGATGTTGTAGTGGCCAGACTTAGGCTTGGTTACAAGTACTGACTGATGTTGTAGTGGCCAGACTTAGGCTTGGTTACAAGTACTGACTGATGTTGTAGTGGCCAGACTTAGGCTTGGTTACAAGTACTGACTGATGTTGTAGTGGCCAGACTTAGGCTTGGTTACAAGTACTGACTGATGTTGTAGTGGCCAGACTTAGGCTTGGTTACAAGTACTGACTGATGTTGTAGTGGCCAGACTTAGGCTTGGTTACAAGTACTGACTGATGTTGTAGTGGCCAGAGGCTTAGGCTTGGTTACAAGTACTGACTGATGTGTTGTAGTGTTGGTTACAAGTGGCCAGGCTTAGGCTTGGTTACAAGTACTGACTGATGTTGTAGTGGCCAGACTTAGGCTTGGTTACAAGTACTGACTGATGTTGTAGTGGCCAGGCTTAGGCTTGGTTACAAGTACTGACTGATGTTGTAGTGGCCAGACTTAGGCTTGGTTACAAGTACTGACTGATGTTGTAGTGGCCAGACTTAGGCTTGGTTACAAGTACTGACTGATGTTGTAGTGGCCAGGCTTAGGCTTGGTTACAAGTACTGACTGATGTTGTAGTGGCCAGGCTTAGGCTTGGTTACAAGTACTGACTGATGTTGTAGTGGCCAGAGGCTTGGTTACAAGTACTGACTGATGTTGTAGTGGCCAGGCTTAGGCTTGGTTACAAGTACTGACTGATGTTGTAGTGGCCAGACTTAGGCTTGGTTACAAGTACTGACTGATGTTGTAGTGGCCAGGCTTAGGCTTGGTTACAAGTACTGACTGATGTTGTAGTGGCCAGACTTAGGCTTGGTTACAAGTACTGACTGATGTTGTAGTGGCCAGACTTAGGCTTGGTTACAAGTACTGACTGATGTTGTAGTGGCCAGACTTAGGCTTGGTTACAAGTACTGACTGATGTTGTAGTGGCCAGACTTAGGCTTGGTTACAAGTACTGACTGATGTTGTAGTGGCCAGGCTTAGGCTTGGTTACAAGTACTGACTGATGTTGTAGTGGCCAGACTTAGGCTTGGTTACAAGTACTGACTGATGTTGTAGTGGCCAGACTTAGGCTTGGTTACAAGTACTGACTGATGTTGTAGTGGCCAGGCTTAGGCTTGGTTACAAGTACTGACTGATGTTGTAGTGGCCAGGCTTAGGCTTGGTTACAAGTACTGACTGATGTTGTAGTGGCCAGGCTTAGGCTTGGTTACAAGTACTGACTGATGTTGTAGTGGCCAGACTTAGGCTTGGTTACAAGTACTGACTGATGTTGTAGTGGCCAGACTTAGGCTTGGTTACAAGTACTGACTGATGTTGTAGTGGCCAGGCTTAGGCTTGGTTACAAGTACTGACTGATGTTGTAGTGGCCAGACTTAGGCTTGGTTACAAGTACTGACTGATGTTGTAGTGGCCAGACTTAGGCTTGGTTACAAGTACTGACTGATGTTGTAGTGGCCAGACTTAGGCTTGGTTACAAGTACTGACTGATGTTGTAGTGGCCAGACTTAGGCTTGGTTACAAGTACTGACTGATGTTGTAGTGGCCAGACTTAGGCTTGGTTACAAGTACTGACTGATGTTGTAGTGGCCAGACTTAGGCTTGGTTACAAGTACTGACTGATGTTGTAGAGGCCAGACTTACAAGTACTGACTGATGTTGTTACAAGTACTGACTGATGTTGTAGTGGCCAGACTTAGGCTTGGTTACAAGTACTGACTGATGTTGTAGTGGCCAGACTTAGGCTTGGTTACAAGTACTGACTGATGTTGTAGTGGCCAGACTTAGGCTTGGTTACAAGTACTGACTGATGTTGTAGTGGCCAGACTTAGGCTTGGTTACAAGTACTGACTGATGTTGTAGTGGCCAGACTTAGGCTTGGTTACAAGTACTGACTGATGTTGTAGTGGCCAGACTTAGGCTTGGTTACAAGTACTGACTGATGTTGTAGTGGCCAGACTTAGGCTTGGTTACAAGTACTGACTGATGTTGTAGTGGCCAGACTTAGGCTTGGTTACAAGTACTGACTGATGTTGTAGTGGCCAGACTTAGGCTTGGTTACAAGTACTGACTGATGTTGTAGTGGCCAGACTTAGGCTTGGTTACAAGTACTGACTGATGTTGTAGTGGCCAGACTTAGGCTTGGTTACAAGTACTGACTGATGTTGTAGTGGCCAGGCTTAGGCTTGGTTACAAGTACTGACTGATGTTGTAGTGGCAAGTTGGTTACAAGTACTGACTGATGTTGTAGTGGCCAGACTTAGGCTTGGTTACAAGTACTGACTGATGTTGTAGTGGCCAGACTTAGGCTTGGTTACAAGTACTGACTGATGTTGTAGTGGCCAGACTTAGGCTTGGTTACAAGTACTGACTGATGTTGTAGTGGCCAGACTTAGGCTTGGTTACAAGTACTGACTGATGTTGTAGTGGCCAGACTTAGGCTTGGTTACAAGTACTGACTGATGTTGTAGTGGCCAGACTTAGGCTTGGTTACAAGTACTGACTGATGTTGTAGTGGCCAGACTTAGGCTTGGTTACAAGTACTGACTGATGTTGTAGTGGCCAGACTTAGGCTTGGTTACAAGTACTGACTGATGTTGTAGTGGCCAGACTTAGGCTTGGTTACAAGTACTGACTGATGTTGTAGTGGCCAGACTTAGGCTTGGTTACAAGTACTGACTGATGTTGTAGTGGCCAGACTTAGGCTTGGTTACAAGTACTGACTGATGTTGTAGTGGCCAGACTTAGGCTTGGTTACAAGTACTGACTGATGTTGTAGTGGCCAGACTTAGGCTTGGTTACAAGTACTGACTGATGTTGTA
>NW_027196728.1:0-80347 GCF_038502225.1 Cherax quadricarinatus | reverse complement strand
ATTGCCAGGGATACCCACATGGCTTGGGACCCAGTTGATGGTGGCTCTGCGACTCTGGGCCATGAGTGTCTGCAGGTCACCCCGGATGGATGTGATTAAGTATATGTTGTCCTTTGGCTCTCTGTGCATAATTGCTTGGATCGCTGCCTTGGAATCAACTTGGATGATGAGGGGATGCTGATGATCTGCAAGAGCATGATGCACAGCTTGTTGGATGGCAAAGAGTTCAGCCTGGAGGATGGTGCAATGGTTTGGGAGGCGCCAACCTGCTGTCAGAGTGCTGTGGAATATCGCAGCAGCTGTGCGGCCTGCCACTAGGTCTCTTGAGCCATCGGTGTAATATGGCACACACCCTGGGCCTTCCACACCCACAGTGCTAGCCGAGGCAAGTTGTTGCAGAATGTCCTGGGTGCAATGCCTCTTGCTGTCTGGTAGGGATGTCCAGTGCTCCACAAACAGCTCTAATGCCCAAGGGGGTGGCACCATGTAGTTCGCTGCCAGTCTGTTGCAGCCTCCCACCTGGAGCAATGTCATGGGCAAGAACTTCCATGTGGTATCTGCTACCGGCCACATCCATCGGCGGCTGGGATGCAGTGGAATGACCTGTCCTTGGCGGACCAGTAAATCTCTAATCACTTTGTCAGCCCCTGGGAGTCGTAGATTCTTTGCGATTCTCTTAGCAGCTACCAGTTGGATCCTGTCTTCAAGAGGTTGTAGCTGCACCTCAAGGTTCAGAGCCACTGCATTGGCCCACCTAGGAGCCCCCAGCATTGGCCATAAAGCTGTGTTCTGGATCACACAGAGGGATTTGATGTTTGTGGGTCTGGCATGAACCAGAGCAAGTGTCCCATAGTCAACGAGGGAGTGTATTGCCTGGATGTAGAACAACCTCATGACCTCGAGGCTGGCCCCAGTCCTAGGGTTGGCCATGGCACTCAATGCCCTGACCCTCTGCAGAGCCCTATCTTTAATGTGGTGCACATGTTTCTGGAAGGTGGGGCGCCTGTCATTGTAGATGCCAAGGTACCTATAACTGTGACCCCACTCCAGGTCGATGCCCAGGACCTGCAGCCTCTGACTGGGTACCCTGGCGTGAAGGATCATGGCTTTGGATTTTTCTGCAGATATCTTGAGCCCCAAGTGACGGCAAGTGGAAGCCAGCAGATCGAGGTCCTCATGGGCAAGCTGCAAAAGCCAGCGCTTCCTAGGTACGAAAAGTGCCAGGTTATCGGCTTAGCTGAGGAGGAAGGTGCCTCTGGAGAAAGGTAGGTGCAGCTGGTGCACCAGCGCATTGAACAGGGTGGGACTAAGCACCCCACCCTGTGGAGTGCCGTTGTCCAGGGTCTTGAGAGAAGAGACATGCCCCTGGAAGTGTACCCAGGCCCGCCTGTCCTGGAGATAGGAATGAAGCCATGAAAGCAGCCTCCCTTTAACCCCACTGTGTTCCAAGAGTGAGAGGATGGCAGGCGCACTGGCTAGCTCAAAAGCTTTCTCGAGGCCAAGAAAGACAACAATGTGGGCTTGGGCATGCGACTCAATGCCGGCCAGTAGAGTGAAAGGCTTTCAAAAGTGCCCACTCCTATAATGAAGCCATAGAGGTGTTGATGAGGAGGGCCAAGCTTCCACCTCAGGTGCTCCAACACCATCCTTTCAGACACCTTCGAGATGCAACTGGTGAGGGAGATGGGTCTCACACTGTAGAAATCGGTATGATGTCAGCCTCCTTCCATACGGCAGGGAGTTTGCCAGCTCGCCAAGTCCGGTTGACGACCCCAAGAGCAACTGTATGTCCAGAATTGCCAGACCTAGTGATCATGCCATAGGTGATACCATCATGCCCCTGTGCAGTGTCCCGATGAGATGTGAAGGCTGCCTGGAGCTCCTGGTCAGTGAAGTCTTCATCCATGACGTCCTTAGCCTGGCATGCCGCTTGGATCACCATCATCCTTCTATGAAGGAGGGTGGCTTGGAGGTCCTGGAGATCCTGAGGCAGTTGAGCCATTGCTGCTCTGAAGGTGAAAAGGTCCACCAGACATCCTGCCTCTGTTGCGGGGTCTTGGTGTAACCGAGCCACACTGTGACACTGCCCACTGGCCAATCGTAACTTGGTCCAAATCTCAGATAAGGTGGAGGAGTAACTGAAGGAGGCACATCACTCGAACCATTTAGCCTGCCGGACCCTGTGTGAGACATGGCGTGCATGCCGCACCATTTTCCTGAGCAGACGCATGGACTCAACCATGGGATTACGCCTGTGCATCTTGCATACGACATTGATGCGATGGTTCTGCTCCCTGATGTCCTCATTGTAAAACCACCAGTCACGTTTATATGACCCTCCACCTCAGCTGCACATGTGAAGGCCACCTACAAGCGTTGAGCCGCCTCATCTGGGTCTTCCGGAAGAGGAGAATCTGCCCACAAGGGCTCAATGACCTCCTGGAAGCACTGCCAGTTGGCCTTTTTTACTTTCCATCTGGGGGTAGGTGTGGGGAGCTGGCTCTGCTGGACCATCAGCATGATGACCACTGCAAAGTGATCACTAGTGAGATGGGGGTGGACCTCTCATCTCGCACTCGAGAGCAACCGCCTAGAGATGATTGTGACATCCAAGCGGCCACCGTAATGATGGGTTGGCTCACCATTATTGAGGAGGGCGATCTCAGGGACCTCCTCCAGCACAGCCGAAAGGTGCCTCCCAGCTGCGTTGGTAGGAGAGAGACGAGAGTATTAGGTGGTGGGCATTGACATCCCCAGCCACAACAAGACCCTCCTGGGGGGCGAGTGCTGCCACCTCTGAAATGTCAAGGGTGTACCGAGAGCTCCTGTAAATATTGTAAACCACGAGAGGTCTATCCGCTAGGTGTAGGGTGACAGCCTGAACCTCTACTCCCTCCTCACAGTTGCTGGGGTCAGTGGAGATTGAATGAGGGACAGTGGTCCTGACGTAGATTGCCGTGCCCTTGCCAGTCCCTTCCAGGTGCTGAAGGTAGGCCGAGGATCCCAGGATACGTGGCTTCATTTGATGTGACGAATTGGTAAGTGTCTCCTAGAACAGGAAGACATCAACCTCATCCTGAACTGCAGCTTCAATCACTAAGTGAATTTTCCGCTGCAGCCCACAAATGTTCCACTGGAGGGTCTTCAAGGGCCGCAGAGGTGGCCCTCTGATTCCATCTCTGCCTGGGACTCGTCGTCCCCTTTGTTGCTCACAATCTACATAAACGACATAGATGAAGGAATAAATAGCTACATAAGCCACCCTGGCTAGCTGCAGCCGCAGCAAGCAGCAACAAGGCTGCTCCTATATCTTGCCGTCCCCTGGGCCTATCCGAACTCCAGTGATGGCCAAATTTGCAAGTACTGCTGCAACAACATGCAAGTTAACTATAGTTACATAAAAACTGACGGTGACGACAACGAAATGGACTAAATATGACAGAAGAGGGACCGGCATTCAAGTACCAGACCTGCTGCCAGACGTGAACCAGACACAAGACGTTTTCCACTAAATGAAATAACTGACCTCCATATCAACTGCACCAGTGTTTAACGGGAAGACAACATGGCAGAAATCCTGATCAACTAAATCTCCAAGGAAATGCCAGGTCTGTAGGACTTTTTTCATCAGTGCCAAACGAGGGAAAGATTTGAGCCTTTAAACATGGCTGACCGGCATTCAAACAGCAGCTACTGCCAGACGTACAACTAGCGAAGTGAAATTCTCATCTTTACTGACGTTCATCTGTTGACAGTAGCATCATATCTGTACCACCATCATATCACCTGTACCAGTGCTAACGAGAGGGAAACACAGGAGACATCGTCAAATCAACAGTACAAAACTCCAAGGTATAGGATGGTTATCCCTCAGTGCCAGTCGTGGGAAAGAAGTGAATAGGTAAGGAGTTTACCTGGAGAGAGTTCCGGGGGTCAACGCCCCCGCGGCCCGGTCTGTGACCAGGCCTCCTGGTGGATCAGAGCCTGATCAACCAGGCTGTTGCTGCTGGCTGCACGCAAACCAACGTACGAGCCACAGCCCGGCTGATCCGGAACTGACTTTAGGTGCTTGTCCAGTGCCAGCTTGAAGACTGCCAGGGGTCTGTTGGTAATCCCCCTTATGTGTGCTGGGAGGCAGTTGAACAGTCTCGGGCCCCTGACACTTATTGTATGGTCTCTTAACGTGCTAGTGACACCCCTGCTTTTCATTGGGGGGATGGTGCATCGTCTGCCAAGTCTTTTGCTTTCGTAGTGAGTGATTTTCGTGTGCAAGTTCGGTACTAGTCCCTCTAGGATTTTCCAGGTGTATATAATCATGTATCTCTCCCTCCTGCGTTCCAGGGAATACAGGTTTAGGAACCTCAAGCGCTCCCAATAATTGAGGTGTTTTATCTCCGTTATGCGCGCCGTGAAAGTTCTCTGTACATTTTCTAGGTCGGCAATTTCACCTGCCTTGAAAGGTGCTGTTAGTGTGCAGCAATATTCCAGCCTAGATAGAACAAGTGACCTGAAGAGTGTCATCATGGGCTTGGCCTCCCTAGTTTTGAAGGTTCTCATTATCCATCCTGTCATTTTTCTAGCAGATGCGATTGATACAATGTTATGGTCCTTGAAGGTGAGATCCTCCGACATGATCACTCCCAGGTCTTTGACGTTGGTGTTTCGCTCTATTTTGTGGCCAGAATTTGTTTTGTACTCTGATGAAGATTTAATTTCCTCATGTTTACCATATCTGAGTAATTGAAATTTCTCATCGTTGAACTTCATATTGTTTTCTGCAGCCCACTGAAAGATTTGGTTGATGTCCGCCTGGAGCTTTGCAGTGTCTGCAATGGAAGACACTGTCATGCAGATTCGGGTGTCATCTGCAAAGGAAGACACGGTGCTGTGGCTGACATCCTTGTCTATGTCGGATATGAGGATGAGGAACAAGATGGGAGCGAGTACTGTGCCTTGTGGAACAGAGCTTTTCACCGTAGCTGCCTCGGACTTTACTCTGTTGACGACTACTCTCTGTGTTCTGTTAGTGAGGAAATTATAGATCCATCGACCGACTTTTCCTGTTATTCCTTTAGCACGCATTTTGTGCGCTATTACGCCATGGTCACACTTGTCGAAGGCTTTTGCAAAGTCTGTATATATTACATCTGCATTCTTTTTGTCTTCTAGTGCATTTAGGACCTTGTCGTAGTGATCCAATAGTTGAGACAGACAGGAGCGACCTGTTCTAAACCCATGTTGCCCTGGGTTGTGTAACTGATGGGTTTCTAGATGGGTGGTGATCTTGCTTCTTAGGACCCTTTCAAAGATTTTTATGATATGGGATGTTAGTGCTATTGGTCTGTAGTTCTTTGCTGTTGCTTTACTGCCCCCTTTGTGGAGTGGGGCTATGTCTGTTGTTTTTAGTAACTGTGGGACGACCCCCGTGTCCATGCTCCCTCTCCATAGGATGGAAAAGGCTCGTGATAGGGGCTTCTTGCAGTTCTTGATGAACACAGAGTTCCATGAGTCTGGCCCTGGGGCAGAGTGCATGGGCATGTCATTTATCGCCTGTTCGAAGTCATTTGGCGTCAGGATAACATCGGATAGGCTTGTGTTAATCAAATTTTGTGGCTCTCTCATAAAAAATTCATTTTGATCTTCGACTCTCAGTCTGGTTAGCGGCTTGCTAAAAACTGAGTCATATTGGGACTTGAGTAGCTCACTCATTTCCTTGCTGTCATCTGTGTAGGACCCATCTTGTTTAAGTAGGGGCCCAATACTGGACGTTGTTCTCGATTTTGATTTGGCATAGGAGAAGAAATACTTTGGGTTTCTTTCGATTTCATTTATGGCTTTTAGTTCTTCCCGCGATTCCTGACTCCTAAAGGATTCTTTTAGCTTAAGTTCGATGCTTGCTATTTCTCTGACCAGTGTCTCCCTACGCATTTCAGATATATTGACCTCTTTTAGCCGCTCTGTTATTCTTTTCCGTCGCCTGTAAAGGGAGCGCCTGTCTCTAACTCCACATGTAATGCATACATAGGTCAATGTGAGACAATACAGCCATTATTATCTCAAACACTACCAAACAGGTGCATACACTGTACTAAAGTACGCATGAAAAACAGAAAAGGCACCTTATGTAAAATGTGTAAGGGGTGGGTGCATGATGGATGTATGTACAATTATAGCAACGGTGCCAGAATTCATTTTGTGTGTAACAAATGCACTTTGGCACAGTTACCCTTTAGCAGTGATGACATTGATTTACCTAATTTTAATACAAATGACCCATTGCCATATATTGATGATTATGATTGTTTTATGAAAACAGGCCTTCACTTTATTCATGTCAATGCAAGATCACTTCTTCCTAAATTGGCAGAGATTAGGATTCTAGCTAACAAAATTAGGGCGGCAGTTATAACCATCTCTGAATCTTGGTTGGATGATACGGTGACTGACGACGAGGTCAAAATAGATGGTTACAATATAAAACGCTTAGATAGGAACAGAAAGGGTGGTGGAGTATGTGCCTACATTAGAAATGACTTAGCTTACAACCCAAGACCTGATTTAAATAACAATAAACTGGAGATTCTATGGTTTGAAGTGCTGCTTCCCAAGACCAAACCCATCTTAGTAGGAACTAGTTACCGCCCTCCTACCCAGGACCAGTTCTTAGAAGACTTTTCCAGAGTCTTGTCCGGAGTTGAAAACAATTGCGAGACAATAATACTGGGCGACTTCAATATCTGTTTTCAGCAGCAAAATAACGGGCTATGCAAAAGGTATAAGCAAATTCTAGGATTAAATAGTTACACTCAACTAATTAATACTCCAACCCGGATCACACAGTTCTCAGCCACCCTAATTGACCACATACTTTGTAACCGCTCTGAGAACATTAGTCAGTCAGGCGTCATTACCACAGGTCTTAGTGATCATTTCATCATTTACTGCACCAGGAAAATCACTAGGGATAGGATAGGCCTACACAGGACAATAAAAATGAGGTCAACTAGAAACTACAGTAAAGAAACACTGGTAAATAGGCTACACAATTGTGACTGGACAGAGATAACAAGTTGCACGGACGTAAACGATGCCTGGGAAAAATTCAAAACAATGTTCACTACCATCCTTGATAATATTGCACCAGTTAAAGAGGTTAGGATTAAACGAAGAACTGAACCCTGGATGACTACTGAGATATTAGATAATATGAAATTCAGAGACCAGCTGCTAAAAAGATTTAAAGCAAACAGACAGGATATTGCAGCACTAAATGAATTCCAAAGGGTGAGGAACAGAGTACAGAGACTTATAAAAGGAGCAAAGGCAAAGCACTATTGCTCAAAAATTGAAGAGTATAAGCATAACCCCAGAAAGCTCTGGCAACAACTAAAACAGTTGGGGTATAGCCATAAGCCAGTAGATAGGTCTAACATAGTACTCACTATCGATAATGAGGTATGCCACGAAACATCTAAGGTGGCAAATTGCTTTAATTCCTACTACACATCTGTTGCATCAACACTAGTAAGTAAACTACCAGCTGCATCAAATACCTTTAACACAGACTCTGATAAGTTTCAAACATACTATACCAATAAAGGGGTAACCCCAAACAGTTGTCAACTAGTAAGTGTATCTCATGACTTTATTCAAAAAGAACTAAGCAGGTTAAACCCAACTAAGAGCACAGGCCCTGATAACATCCCGTCTAAGTTCCTAAAAGATGGTGCTTCTGAACTGTCAATCCCTATTGCTCACATAATAAATCTATCAATCACCACTAATACCGTACCGGAGGGGTTCAAGGAGGCCAGAGTTACTCCTATCTTCAAGAAAAATAGTAGGTCTGATGTAAGCAACTATAGGCCTGTTAGTATACTCAGTATAATATCTAAAATTCTGGAGAGGGCGGTGTATTCTCAAGTAGTTAAGTACCTTAATGACAACAACATTCTCCATAGCTATCAATCGGGCTTTAGAAGATCCTACTCAACCGACACCTCCCTTATTAATCTGATGGATTACCTGAGAACTGAAATGTCAAAGGGGAACCTCATAGGTATGGTAACCTTAGACCTGCAAAAGGCCTTCGATACTGTCAACCACAATATATTATGTAAGAAACTTCAAGCTATCGGTATAGGTTCTGTAGACTGGTTTAAGTCCTACCTTAGCAACAGGAGACAAATAGTCAAAATCAACAAAACGGAATCAGAACCCCTGCCGATAACATGTGGAGTTCCCCAAGGTAGTATTCTGGGTCCCTTATTATTCTTATGTTATGTCAATGATATGCCTATCAGTGTCAAGTGCAAACTCCTACTGTATGCAGATGACAGTGCTCTGTTAGTGTCAGGTAAAGACCCACAAGATATTGCTAATGTTTTAACACTGGAACTGGAGTCCTGCAGCAAATGGTTAGTAGACAACAAACTATCATTACACCTAGGGAAAACTGAAGCCATTCTCTTTGGCACGAAACATAAACTGAGAAGGGTAAATAATTTTAATGTTCAGTGTAATGGGGAGCCCATCACTTTGGTTTCATCAGTAAAATATCTGGGAATCCCCTTTGACCCATGCATGTCAGGAGAATTGATAGGGAACAGTGTAGTAAAGAAAGCGAATGCCAGACTGAAGTTCCTGTATAGACAAGCACAGTGTCTACCTACTGAGGCTCGCAGGACCCTATGTCTAGCCCTTATACAATGCCATATGGATTACGCTTGCTCTTCTTGGTACTCTGCCTTGACAAAAAAACTGAAAGATAGACTGCAAATCACCCAGAACAAAATCGTAAGATTCATCCTGGGGCTGGGACCAAGAGAACATGTAGGCCAGGATGAATTACAGCAGTTGGATATGCTGAATGTTGAAGACAGAGTAAAACAACTGAAGCTAAATCATGTTTATAAAATTGCTCACAAACAGTGTCCAGAATATCTTGCTGTCAATTTTGTCAAGGTTGGGAACCAAAGCAATCATAGTACTAGGGGGAGAGAGCACAACTTTGTAGTACCCACAGTCAGTGGCCAGGCTTCAAACACCTTTTATTGTACAGCAATAAAGGAATGGAACAGACTACCCGCACATGTCAAAGCCAGTCATAGCATGAACCAGTTCAAGAAGAGTGCCAAAAGGTGTCTGATGAATGTAGCTACAGAAAGGGAGGGGAATGATTTTCTATTTTTTAGCTAACATACGTGTAAATTTTACCTTATTCCTAGTAATGACCCTCGTATTGTAGATAGTCTTAATGACCCTCGTGTAGTAGATAGTCTTTTTAGTATGATAATAAGATGTTATCTTCATTATAGAATAATAAGAAAATATTATAACCTTTATATTAATAATAAGGTAAAAGGACCCCAATGGAAATAAGTCACTCTGTCTGACTTTTTTGGGTTATCCTAGGTTCTCTACACATATGCTGCTATGTATGATAATTCTATGTAACTGTATTTGTGTATACCTGAATAAACTTACTTACTTACTTACTTACTCTGACTTTGACCCACTGATCAGTCAGATCGACTGGTCCGAACCCTTGACTGTGGGTTATCCTAGGTTCTCTATCAAACACATATGCTGCTATGTAAATGATAATTCTATTAATAGTAATTCAAGAGGTTGCTAGTAGAATTACAGAAATCAACCATTCACTTATGAAGCTGTGTGTAGTCTGTGGTCAATCAAACAAACGGGCTTCCACATGGATAAATTGTCATTTTTGTGGAAATTGGTGTCACGCCCCTTGTGCAGATATCCAAGAACTAGCTACAAGCAGTATTAAAACAGGGAAGTGTTTTTGGGTATGCCCAAATGAGATAAATCTGTGGACTAAAATCACAAGGGTATTAAAAGAGGACAACATCAAAGCTGCTTTCATAGAAAACCTGGAAGCTTTCTACAACAGATGGGAACATAAAAAGTCTGGGCTGAATGGTACTGCCCTTGATACTGGCCATGTAGTCAGAAACTGTAAGGCTGGAGGTGATGTCCTGGTAGTCAGTAAATGTGGGGCTGATAGTGCTGTCCTGGGAGACAGTAATGGTGAAGCTGGAGGTGCTGTCCTGGGAGACAGTAATGGTGAAGCTGGAGGTGCTGTCCTGGGAGACAGTAATGGTGAAGCTGGAGATGCTGTCCTGGGAGACAGTAATGGTGAAGCTGGAGATGCTGTCCTGGGAGACAGTAATGGTGAAGCTGGAGATTTTGTCCAGGTAGTCGGGAATTATACGCAGGAAGGAATACATATAAATGACCTCATAGGGGACAGGAGCCATAGTAGGGAAACAAGTGTAGTCAAAGATAAGATAAAACCAATATTGCAAACTAGAAATACCGCAGGAAATAGCAAACAAGAGGACTCCACTAGCAATAGTGAGGATATATTACCAAAAACAACTGGTGGGAGCTCCATTGTTGGTGCTAGGGAGGATAGAAGTAAGACAGGGAAACATGCACCAACAGGGAATACAGTCACAGAAACCCAAGGCAAACGGAAACCAAGCCTGTGCACATACTATGCACTTGGTATCTGCTGGCATGGGAAATCTGGAAAAACAGATGGGACGTGCAACTATGACCACCCTAGAAAATGCCATGCCCATATGACAACAGGAAAATGCAAACTCCCTTCCTGTAAGCTTTTTCACCCTGAAATGTGTACCTCTTCAGTACAGGAAAGACTGTGCTATAACTTAAATTGCCAGGCATACCATCTAAAGGGGACAAAAAGATACAAAACATCCAGGCCATGGGAAAACCTGGGTAGCCACAGCCACTCAAGAGGGAGAGGTTTTTTAGTGCCAGGAAGGAAAAAAAACTGGCAGGAAATGGCAGAAATCGTACACCAAATCCAGTCATTCCTGGAGTGGAACCACAGTCGATGGCCTCCACTCCAAACCAACAGATACAGATACTAATGCCGGAAAAAAAATCCCCCCCCAGTACCAACAATACCACCAGTCCGATAACATTCTTCTTTGCAAATATACAGGGTCTAAAGCCAGCAACAAACAACAAAATACCTTTCATCCGTGGACTGCTTGCAGAGGCAAAGGCAATGTTCGCGGCTTTCACTGAGACCCACATAAAGGATCACTTGGACAACGAAATATGGATCCCAGGTTACAACCTATACAGATGTGACAGAGTGAACAGGCAAAAGGGGGGGGGGGGTTGGCCTGTACATTGCAGAGTCACTTGTTTGCACAGAACTGCTTAATGCCTCAAATGATGTAGTGGAAGTTTTAGCAGTAAAGGTCGAGAACCAAAACCTAGTCATTGTGGTAGTCTACAAGCCTCCGGATGCAACATCCCAGCAATTCCAGGAACAGCTGTTAAAAATTGACCACTGTCTGGAAAATCTTCCAGCTCCTGCACCCAACATCTTGCTCCTGGGGGATTTCAACTTAAGGCACCTAAAATGGAGGAATATAGCAAATAATATTGTTGCAGTAATAACACCAGGAGGCAGCTCTGATGAAAACTCACACTCACACGAGCTTTTAAATCTCTGCACAAAATTCAATTTAAACCAGCAAATAATAGAGCCTACTAGACTGGAGAATACACTAGACCTCATCTTCACTAACAATGATGATCTGATAAGAAATGTCACCATATCAAAAACAATATACTCAGATCACAACATAATTGAGGTTCAGACATGTATGCGTGGAGCCCCAGACCGACAAAATGAGACTAGTCACGAGGGAGCATTCACCAAATTCAACTTCAATAACAAAAACATAAAGTGGGACCAAGTAAACCAAGTCCTAACCGATATAAGCTGGGAAGATATACTAAGCAACACAGACCCCAACTTATGCCTAGAACAGATTAACTCGGTGGCACTCGATGTATGCACAAGGCTTATTCCTCTAAGAAAAAGGAGGA
Source organism: Cherax quadricarinatus (assembly GCF_038502225.1). Classification (NCBI taxonomy): domain Eukaryota; kingdom Metazoa; phylum Arthropoda; class Malacostraca; order Decapoda; family Parastacidae; genus Cherax; species Cherax quadricarinatus. The sequence goes on along the minus strand of NW_027196728.1, from coordinate 68,446 downwards.
GTAGATGTAAAATAGAAAGAGACAGGCGCTCCCTTTACAGGCGACGGAAAAGAATAACAGAGCGGCTAAAAGAGGTCAATATATCTGAAATGCGTAGGGAGACACTGGTCAGAGAAATAGCAAGCATCGAACTTAAGCTAAAAGAATCCTTTAGGAGTCAGGAATCGCGGGAAGAACTAAAAGCCATAAATGAAATCGAAAGAAACCCAAAGTATTTCTTCTCCTATGCCAAATCAAAATCGAGAACAACGTCCAGTATTGGGCCCCTACTTAAACAAGATGGGTCCTACACAGATGACAGCAAGGAAATGAGTTAGCTACTCAAGTCCCAATATGACTCAGTTTTTAGCAAGCCGCTAACCAGACTGAGAGTCGAAGATCAAAATGAATTTTTTATGAGAGAGCCACAAAATTTGATTAACACAAGCCTATCCGATGTTATCCTGACGCCAAATGACTTCGAACAGGCGATAAATGACATGCCCATGCACTCTGCCCCAGGGCCAGACTCATGGAACTCTGTGTTCATCAAGAACTGCAAGAAGCCCCTATCACGAGCCTTTTCCATCCTATGGAGAGGGAGCATGGACACGGGGGTCGTCCCTCAGTTACTAAAAACAACAGACATAGCCCCACTCCACAAAGGGGGCAGTAAAGCAACAGCAAAGAACTACAGACCAATAGCACTAACATCCCATATCATAAAAATCTTTGAAAGGGTCCTAAGAAGCAAGATCACCACCCATCTAGAAACCCATCAGTTACACAACCCAGGGCAACATGGGTTTAGAACAGGTCGCTCCTGTCTGTCTCAACTATTGGATCACTACGACAAGGTCCTAAATGCACTAGAAGACAAAAAGAATGCAGATGTAATATATACAGACTTTGCAAAAGCCTTCGACAAGTGTGACCATGGCGTAATAGCGCACAAAATGCGTGCTAAAGGAATAACAGGAAAAGTCGGTCGATGGATCTATAATTTCCTCACTAACAGAACACAGAGAGTAGTCGTCAACAGAGTAAAGTCCGAGGCAGCTACGGTGAAAAGCTCTGTTCCACAAGGCACAGTACTCGCTCCCATCTTGTTCCTCATCCTCATATCCGACATAGACAAGGATGTCAGCCACAGCACCGTGTCTTCCTTTGCAGATGACACCCGAATCTGCATGACAGTGTCTTCCATTGCAGACACTGCAAGGCTCCAGGCGGACATCAACCAAATCTTTCAGTGGGCTGCAGAAAACAATATGAAGTTCAACGATGAGAAATTTCAATTACTCAGATATGGTAAACATGAGGAAATTAAATCTTCATCAGAGTACAAAACAAATTCTGGCCACAAAATAGAGCGAAACACCAACGTCAAAGACCTGGGAGTGATTATGTCGGAGGATCTCACCTTCAAGGACCATAACATTGTATCAATCGCATCTGCTAGAAAAATGACAGGATGGATAATGAGAACCTTCAAAACTAGGGAGGCCAAGCCCATGATGACACTCTTCAGGTCACTTGTTCTATCTAGGCTGGAATATTGCTGCACTCTAACAGCACCTTTCAAGGCAGGTGAAATTGCCGACCTAGAAAATGTACAGAGAACTTTCACGGCGCGCATAACGGAGATAAAACACCTCAATTACTGGGAGCGCTTGAGGTTTCTAAACCTGTATTCCCTGGAACGCAGGAGGGAGAGATACATGATTATATACACCTGGAAAATCCTAGAGGGACTAGTACCGAACTTGCACACGAAAATCACTCACTACGAAAGCAAAAGACTTGGCAGACGATGCACCATCCCCCCAATGAAAAGCAGGGGTGTCACTAGCACGTTAAGAGACCATACAATAAGTGTCAGGGGCCCGAGACTGTTCAACTGCCTCCCAGCACACATAAGGGGGATTACCAACAGACCCCTGGCAGTCTTCAAGCTGGCACTGGACAAGCACCTAAAGTCAGTTCCTGATCAGCCGGGCTGTGGCTCGTACGTTGGTTTGCGTGCAGCCAGCAGCAACAGCCTGGTTGATCAGGCTCTGATCCACCAGGAGGCCTGGTCACAGACCGGGCCGCGGGGGCGTTGACCCCCGAAACTCTCTCCAGGTAAACTCCAGGTAAACTACTACGTTTTCTCTAGTCTCACTGGGGGGTAACTCTAATCTTTTACTAACTACTAAGTTATGCATAAATAATACCAATTATTATCATACATAATGTGAAGTTTGGATAGCTTCAATTCCTCCTACTATATTATGTAACATTTAGGTACTTTGTACTGGATGATTTGTTTTACAAACTCTGACAATTAGACACATACAGAACTTTTGGGATACAACATTTACCACCAAACTAGTATTTATTTATTTATTTATTTATTTATTTATTATCCAATTTGAGCACACATACAGAGGTACAAAAAAAATACAGATAAGAGCAGCATGCCAAAGCCACTTATACTATGCATAGCATTACGGGCTGGCTTAAAATTAACTTAAGATTAACTAAGCAATGATGAAATCAGTGATAAAACATTAATGTAAACAGATTACTATAAAGCACAAGTGAGTATTACAAAGACAGGTCATATGGTTGCATTCAGTTGTACATAGTCGAAGGAGTTTCTGTTAGGTAGTGTATTTAAAAAATAATAAAGTTAGATTGGGTTTTAGGTTTAACATTTATGTGATATAATTGTGAGAAACATTTAAGATATACAATTTATAAGGTTCAGTTATTCAGTATTTATTTGGTTTTGGGTGAGTAAGTGATCTTTGAGAAGAGACTTGAATTTATAAACAGGTAGTGTTTCTTTTATATTTACAGGTAATGAATTCCAGATTTTAGGGCCTTTTATGTGCATTGAGTTTTTGCATAGTGTGAGATGGACACGAGGAACATCAAAGAGTGATCTGTGCCTTGTGTTATGGTCATGTGTTCTGTTGAGGTTGGCAAGGAGATGTTTGAGGGGAGGGTTAATATCAGAGTTAAGTGTTCTATGTATGTAATAGGTGCAGTAATAAGTATGGATGTTTTGTATGGTGAGTAGGTTTAGTGTATTGAATATTGGTGGAGTGTGCTGCCTGTAGTGAGAATTTGTTATCATTCTAACTGCAGCCTTTTGTTGGGTAATTAGTGGTCTGAGATGGTTAATTGTTGTTGAGCCCCATGCACAAATTCCATAGGTGAGATAGGGGTAAATAAGAGAGTGATATAGGGCCAGGAGGGCTGACTGTGGAACATAGTACCGTATCTTCGATAGTATGCCTACAGTCTTGGAAATTTTCTTAGAAATTTGTTGTATATGTGTATGAAATTTGAGTCTATTATCAAGGTGGATTCCTAAGAATTTTCCCTCTGTTAGCTTTGTGATAGGTGATCCGTTTATCATTATGTTAAGAGGGACATCTGTAGCTCTGTTACCAAACTGAATGAAGTAGGTTTTGTCAATGTTTAGTGTAAGTTTGTTAGTCCTCATCCAGGTAGATATTTTCTGTAATTCGGTATTTACAGTATTGGCTAGCGTGACTGGGCTCGGGTGAGAGAAGACGTATGTAGTGTCATCTGCAAATAGTGTGGGTTTGAGTAATTGCGAAGCATTTGGAAGGTCATTTATGTATAGGAGAAAGAGAAGAGGGCCAAGGACACTTCCCTGTGGGACACCAACTGTAATTGGTTGCGCAGAAGAGTTTGCCCCATTTGCGTACACATATTGGCTTCTGTTGCTGAGGTATGACTTGAGGTAGTTGAGGGAGTGCCCTCTTATACCATAGTGTGACAATTTTACGTGGAGCAAGTCATGGTCAACTGTATCAAAAGCTTTACGTAAGTCAATGAAGATCCCCAGTGGGACTTCTTTTTTCTCTATTGCAGTGTATATATGTTCTAGCATGTGTATAATAGCATCATTAGTATTTTTATTAGGCCTGAATCCAAATTGGCAGGGGTTGAGTATGTTTTGGGAGATAAGGTAGGAGTAGATTCGTTTATGAATTAATTTTTCGAAGATTTTTGAGAGAGGGTGTAAGTTGGATATTGGCCTATAGTTATTCAACTCTGTTTGGTCTCCTCCTTTGTGGATCGGGGTGACCCTTGCTATTTTGAGTACTGTAGGGAAGGTGGAGGATTCAATGGATTTGTTAAAGAGTGTTGCAATGATTGGTGATAGCACTTGTGACACTTTTTTGTATATAAAGGGTGGTAAGGTATTTAAATCTCCTGCCTTGTTTTTTAGTGCGTTGATAATAAGGGAGACTTCGTATGGGTTAGTCGGAGCTAGGAACAGTGTGTTCGGGTAGTTGCCGGTGAGGTAGTCATTTGGTGGGGTATCTGAGCTTGGGATTTTATTGGCAAGGTTTTGTCCTATAGTGGAGAAGAAATCATTGAGTCTGTTTGCTGTTTCTGTTGGTGGGAGTTGGGGTTCATCTGATTTTGCTAATTTTATTTCGCTATTTCGTGATATCTTTTTTGTTCCCAGAATTTCTGATAGGGTTTTCCAGGTCTTTTTTATATCACCTCGTAAGTTGGATAATCTGTTCTCATAATACAATTTTTTTGCCCTTCTTATCAGGCTGGTTAGGATTGACGAGTAACGTTTTGTTTGGTCTCTGGTTATGTGACCCATTCTGTACTGTTTTTCATATTGGTGTTTTGTATTTATGGATTTGAGAATGCTGGGTGTTAGCCAGGGACTGTTCAGTCTCTTTGCTGTCATCTGTTTAGTTTTTTTAGGGCAGTGCTTGTTATAGAGGTATTGGGTCTTTTTTAGAAAATTATTAATACATTCGTCAATATCTGTATAGATTTCTAGCTCAGTGTGCCAATCAATGTTTGCTACTGCTGTTGTGAAGTTATTAATGGCTGCCTCATTGTGAAGTCTGAAGGTGACTTTAGTAGTGTCTTGGGGTAGTTTACCAAGAGTTGTTATGAGGAAAGTAGGGTAGTGGTCTGTGGTATTATCTGTAATTATGCCTGATTTTAAAGGGGATATGGTGTTGGTCCAGATGTGGTCAAGTAGGGAAACACTAGTCTCTGTAACTCTTGTAGGTTTTGTTACTGTTGGTAGTAACATACAGTTACTCATTGTGTTTGTGAATTCAGTAACGTGTGGGTCCTGGTCTTGCAGGAGATTTATATTGAAGTCACCTGAGAGTAGTAAGTGATCTTTGTTCATGCGTGCATCAGTTATCATACTTCCTAGATTTTGACTAAATTGGCTAATGTTTGACTGTGGAACTCTGTAGATGTTTATCAATGTGAGAGGTTTTTGTAGGTATTTGGATTTGAATTTAGCTATTATATATTCCCCATGTTCATCCCTTGTGCAAGTATTAGTGATACATTCTAGTTGGTCTGAGTAGTATATGGCTGTGCCACCCCCTTGTTGGTCTGGCCTACAGTTGTGTATGGCTGTGTAACCAGGAATGGCATAGACATCTGTACTATCAGGCTTTAGCCAGGTTTCAGTTAGTGTAATGATGGACATATTGGCATGTAAGGAATTTAGTAATGCTATGAGGTCATCGTAATGCTTGCTTAAAGATCTGATATTGTAGTTAAAGATAGTTATGTTGTTGTTGGCACTGAGAAGTGCCTTTGATTGTTCTGCAGTGTAGTAATTACAGTAACTGTTTGATTCATTTAAGTCATTAAATAAGAGGTTGGTATCAGGATCAATGATTGTAATCATAAGATTTGTAGTAAATCTATAGTTAGAATTAAGTATAAAACAGAGTAAATAGTCTTAAGCTAAAAAATAGCACCTGAATTATTTAACAAATGTAAAATAATGAGCTAAGGTGATGATCAAATAATGGAGCTTGGGAATATGATAGTAGGTAGTACTATAAAGGTAATTTTTTAAAGTTAGAATTATAGTATAAAATTATAAACGGTTCTTATTCCAGCAGGACGAGGTATCCATCGGTTTGTCCCGGTTTAGAAGTCGTGATTCCATAAAGCTTCACTATCCTCGGTACGAGAATCACGCGTACACTCGGAGCAGGGCGATCTATTTCACATCCCGCATTCTCAGATCTTAATAGAGTGACCTCTAATGTGTATAATAATTATGAGACGTTAAATCGTCTTGTGAATGGTAATGTAATCAGTGATAATAACATTGAGTTTATGAGGACAGACTGAGGGCCCTGAATCTACACTCTCTCGAAAGGCGTAGAATTAGGGGGGATATGATCGAGGTGTATAAATGGAAAACAGCAATAAATAAAGAGTAAGTAAATAGCATGCTGAAAACTTCCAGCCAAGACAGGACTCGCAGCAATGGTTTCAAGTTTGAAAAATTCAGATTCGGGAAGGATATAGGAAAGCACTGGTTTGGTAATAAAGTTGTGGATGAGTGGAACAAACTCCCGAGTACAGTTATTCAGGCTAAAACGTTGTGTAGTTTTAAAAATAGGTTAGATAAACTCATGAGAGGGTGTGGGTGGGTGTGAGTTGGATCTGATTAGCTTGTGCCGCTGGGTGTGGTGCATTGCTTCATCTTTGAGTGGAGGTGATCAGACTGGGTGGGTCTTTGGGCTAATCTGGGGGGGTCATTGGTCTAATCTGGGGGGGGCATGTGGACCTGCTCCGCATTTGTCAGTAGACCTGTTGCAGTGTTGCTTCTTCCTTATGTACTTATGTTCTTATACAAAAATATTCCCTCTTCTCACTATTACACAGTCCATTCACATTCACAGTCATACACGTAAGGCCTTCTTAAAATTTCCAACCCTTCCTCCTCTCCTCCTTCCCAGGGCCTCCTGCCCCAGGGCCAACATATGATTTCACACTATCCACCCCGCCCCCCTTCTTTCGATGCCTCTTATCCTGGCTACCTCGAGAATATTCGTCCTTCCTCCCAGACCTCTGCACCGGCATCAGAACGTCATCTGAGTCTGACTCCGCCATTCTCTTCCTCGTGACGCCCTCCACCACCATGTTGTCTTCCGAGGATTCCTCATGATGAACTTCAACCTCCACTGTTTCATGTTGCACAGAACACGGCGACACCTCTCTGTGCCTGCTTATCTCCTCCTTCCTTCATATGCATGTCCCAACACACTCTTCTTGCATCTCAGAGACGTTCTCTCGTACAGAGATGTCATCCACCCCAGGTGCAGTTAATTAAAGTTTTCAAAACCTCGTCCAGCTCTTCCTCCAGTGCCCTCACCTCCTGCTGCACAAGCACTTCCGTCCCCGTCACCGGCCATTTCTGGCTCGACACAACTTATGGCATGTCCATCCATTACTGCAAAGGTATCTTCAACTATATCACTCCTCAGACGTCCACTCCCTCGTTTGCCTGTGGGGCTCTCCATGACGGCATTCACACCTGTAACTCGTGCTCCACCAGTTTGCACCATCCCCCTCCTCTGTTGCCCACACATCACCGTGATGTGGTCATACTCCCCACACAACCTGCACATACGTTGTTGCCCAGCATAAGACAGAAGAATCTGGGTCTGGAACTCCTTCATCACAACGTAAGATGGGACTGGATGCCTCAGAGTCATTTTGAGGGAGAACGTACCCTCCGGACGTCCCATGTATGCACCTGCCATCCACTTGCCTTGGTTTGCCATGTGCACGGTACCATACGCCTCAAACATGTTCCTTATGTCAGCCTCATCTGCCTCAAAGGGTCCGTTGCGCAACTTCACCCACGTAAAATGTCGAGAGACATATTTGAGGCACACTCTTACAGCAGCAGTTGCATCTAGAATCACATCCTGTAATCTTTTCACCAACGACTCATACACAGCCATCGAATTCAACTTAAGGAAGATTCTGAAAGCCCCATTCAGGGCTACACCATGTACCTCGTTGTCCTGTATTTCATACGTCTCTCTGATGATCGATGGTAGCAACACTTGTGCCGTTTAGGGGAAAATCGCCCCACGAACCAGCTCAATACCGACAGTATTCACTCTACGCCATACACTATGCGCCATGTTGTTGCTATGAGAGCTCGCCTGAAAACAGTAGAGGGGTGCAGAGCACAACCGCGCTCCACCGCATTCAGGCTGCTAATGAGAGTCATCTTCAGGGTAAATGTTCCCTCTAGACGGTCCATATAAGCACCTGCCGCCCACTTGCCTTGCTGTGCCAGATGTACGGTTTCATACTCCTCAAAAACACTTCGTATGTCAGCCTCATCTGCCTCAAATGGTACATTACGGAGCTTGACCCACGTAAAGTGGCGGGATACGTCAATCAAATGCACCTTCACAGCTGGAGTAGCATCAAGACTCACGTCTTGAAATCTGTGCAGCAATCACTGGTACACAGATGTGGAATTCAGTTTAACGAAAATCCTGTATGCTCCATTCAGTGCAACACCATACACCTCATCGTCCTGGATACCATACGTCTCCCTAATGATGGTCGGATGTAACACCTGCGCTGAAGTGGGTGAAATTGCCCCATGAAGCAGCTCTATACTGATGGTATTTACGCAACGCCTCACACTCAGCACCATGTTGGTACAAAGTAGCTCGCATGGAAACAGCAGAGGGGTGCAGAGCACAACCGCACTCTATCGTGGTCAGGCAGTGAATGACTAAAGTCAGTACCTGACCAACTGGGCTGTGGTTCGTACGTCAGCTTGCTTGCTGCCAGCAGTAACAGCCTGGTTGATCAGACCTTTATCCACCATGAGGCTTTGTCTCAGACTGGGCCACGGGGGCGTTGACCCCCAAAACCCTCTCCAGGTAAACTCGAGCATCCACTGATCTATCCCAGCATCCACTGATCTATCCCAGCATCATTATTATTATTAAATATTAGCCGGTATTCTCCCGGCCCGGGCCTTTTCCAAGTGGTGGCCCGGCCTTGGCTCCCTCTTTAGGGAGTGTCTGAGACCTAAGTCTCCCATGGGAGGAGGCACAAGTACCTCCTCATCTTTGGGACCAACTGTCCCCAGGCCTAGCCACAAGCTAGGCCTCTCTGGTCTGCCATCCCCGCCCCAAGGGGGCTAATGGGAATGACAGTCTTATGAGCTAAAGGCTCGGGCTCAGGCACCTACCCTACCCTAGAAGGGTTAGGCATGGTGTCGATCTCCCAGCATCAACTCATCCATGGAGGTTCATTAATGATGCTGAAAAGCTCTTTCTAAATCCTCGGATCAAACCTAATTTTATCTCTATCTTCCTGTCTCTTTTTCCAGTAAGTCCATCAGTTTCAGTTTTGGGAGTAATTTCTATTATAAGAAAACAAGACTCCAGTAAAATTTAAAATTATAACCTATGAGGTTTCCAAAAATAACTTGAAAGAAAAATGAAATGAAGTTTGCGAAAGCATATTCTTATTATTCATATTAATTACTTGGTTTCGTATCACAGAAGTTTTTTATATAAATGTTTTATAAATTTGAAACATTTTGAAAGATTTTTTTAAAAATTTGTGTAGTTTTATATATAACTTTATACATTATAAACATTTATAAGTTTTTTATAATATTTTTAAAAAATAATTACATTCAAATGAGGAAAAATTAGAAAATATTATTGTTCCTCCCTAAAATTATTTTTGAACGGAAGTTTCTCTGGTCAGCTGACCCCTCAAGGAAGGCTCCTTGACGCTGGTGAGGGGCTCTTGATCTAGGGAATTGGATCTGTGCTCCAGTTCCCTCAATTAAGCCTAAATGCCTTCCATCCCCCCATAGGCGCTGTATAATCCTACGGGTTTAGTGCTTCCCCCTTGATTATAATAATAATAATCTGGTCAGCTGACAGACTGTGATAATGAAATGTGTAGAATTTTTAACACATACTTCCTCTCAGTTTTTATATGGGAAGACACTAGCGATATTCCAGAAATATTAAATTATGTAGAACAGGATGATAATAAATTATGACGATTAAGGTCACAAGTGACGTGGTCCTTAGGCAGATAGATGAATCAAAACATAAGAAATCCCCAGACCCTGATGAACTGTTTGTATTCATTCATTCATTAGAGGTTTGCCGGTACTTCCGGCCCCCATCGACACCATGCCTAACAAGAGCCTGAGCTTGCTACCATCTGCAGCTCATAAGACTGCCATCCCCACGAGCCCCTTTGAGGCGGGGTAGATGGCAGACCAGAGGCCTAGCTTCTCCCTACGAGCCCCGTGAGGGCGGGGACTGTGGCTAGGCCTGGGGACACTTGGTCCCAAAGATGAGGAGGTACTTGTACCTCCTCCCATGGGAGACTTAAGTCTCGAGACACTCCTCAGATAGGGAGCCAAGGCCGGGTCACCACTACTTGGAAAAGACCCGGGCCGGGAGAATACCGGCAAATAAAAAAAAAAAAAAAAAATGTTACTACCTAAGATCATTAGAGAGACATAAGGCATTCAGGATGGAGAGTTGTACTGGGTATCCTTAAATGGAGCACATAGAATTTTTGTGAAAATGCTCACAGCAATGGCCGATGAATAGTTGGTTACTCGTTTTCAGGAGGTAAGTCTTGATGCAACACCAGCTGTTCGAGTGAGGATGATCGACGTAGCCAGGCATTACACATGGATTAAACTGCGTAATGTCCCCTTTGAGGCTGATGAGAGAGACATCAGAAGAGTTTTTCAGAAATATGGTTCTGTTCATTTGGCCCAGCATGGTACGTCGGTGACGGGTGCCTATGCAGGTCTGCTGGAAGGCTCTTTTAACCTAAAAATGACATTACAACACCCCATACCATCCTACGTGTACCTTCAGGAATTCATGCAGACTATGTGGGGAATATAATCACATAGCGGCGGCGTGTGGAAAGCGGCAACGAGCTCCTGGCCAAGAGGCAGAGGTTTCTGCTTCTACAATTGAGGAAGCAGGTGGGGATCAGCGACGTAAAGGAGGGTGGTCGTCTATGGAGCGAGATAGTGGATGAGGTGCATAAGGCTGGTGGAGAGGGTGAGACCCTCGACCAGTTAACTGGCCCAGAGATGCTTCCAGAGGCTAGTGACGAGCAGAAAGTACAGGAGGAAGTGATGGAAATTGAGGAGGAATTAGCTGATGTGCTGAAGTCTTTGTCACCGCCTGAGGAGGCAGCCGCACCTGGGAAGGTGGTAGATGACGAGTTGACGACTGAGATGCGTCAACGAGTGGAGAACTACCCGGACGACGGGAGTGACAGTGTTGCAGAGGTGTCACTGGGAACATTGAAACAGTGTACAGTGGAGGTTGAGGTACATTGTGAGGCATCCCCACACCAAGCTATGGAGGACGCAATTGTCACGGTGAAGAGGGCCGCTGCATCGGATTCGGATGATGTCCTAACGCCAGCGCAGCAGCTTGGGAAGCAAACATGGGCAGAAGGTGAAGGTAGTGGTGGCTACGACAGGAGGCACCGAAAGAAGAGGGTAAGAGAGAGGGAAGTGTCAAGGTGACAAGTGGATCCATAAGTTATAGTGCCCATTGGAAGAGTGAAGAGAAGAGGCAGGGGTGGAAATTTTAATAGGCCTCCGGTGAATGACAGTAAACGTTAATGGTTTGTGTAATAGTGTGAATAGAGAATGGTTTAGAATGTTTCTGAATAAATCTAGAGTGGATGTTGTGTTCCTTCAGGAGCATAATATTAAGGAGGGTAGGGTGCTGGGGGTGGTGGGGTTTCAGGTGGGAACCCTGCCATCTGCCCATTTGAAAGGAGGGGTGGGTATACTAATTAAGGAGGTGAGCCCGTTTGTTTTGCAGAGAAGTGAGGGGGGAGGGGGATAGTTAGTGATTACGCAAACATGTGGCTTTTGTAAGCATTATTAGGAGGGCCAACGTGGATCCGAAAAGGGCAGGCTATGTGTCTGTGACCCTATGAGATTTAATGAGGGATATTTCCTTACAGGACGCGTATGAGTGGGGGACATGGGAGACAGAGCATACATTTGTTAGGAGAGGGTATGCAGCAAGGTTAGATAGAGTGAATCTTTCTCTTGGGGTTGTAGTGCAATCTTTCAAAACTGTTGAAGTAGCATTGTCGGATCATAGAGCAGTGTTGGTGGAGGTAGGGTGGGAGGAGCTTGCGGAAATATACAGGAGTTACTGGAAATTAAATATAAGTGTATTGGGTGATAAGGAGGTATTAGAGGGATTTTCTGTCCTATGGAAGGAGCTTAGCAAGGACGCATGGGGGGTGGAAGATGTCGTGAAACGGTGGGATTGTGTAGCCAAGGAAAGGATTAGGAAATATTATGTGAGGGAGGGTAAACGTATAAATAATTTAAAATATGGACTTTCAAATTATTTAGAGGACAGGTTAAGGGGTTGTTATGGGCAGGGGGCTGTGGGAGGCAACTATCCGATGAATGAAATTGTCAAGGTCAATGGGAGACTGAGGGAGTTACAAAACCAGAGGTTTCAGGCAGTAAGGGTGCAGGCAGGGGTAGAGGAGGTGCTTTGGGGGGACAAGCCATTGGCGTGTGTGTTGCAACATCAAAAGCAAAGGCAGCAGGTTACAGCCATTCCATGGTTAGAGGTACATGAGATGGCGGGAGGTTATAGGGTAGGTCGGGAGATACAGGCTACAAAAGGAATGTGTGCGTATGCTGATAAATGGTTTGAAAGGTATTGGACAAGTGGGAGGATGGGGGTTGTGCCTTTAGAGAAGGTGTGTGAGTATGTGACGTGTAATTTAGGGAATAGTAATAGGAAGACTTTAGGAGGGGTAATAACAGAAGAGGAAATAGAATTGGCTTTAAGGGGAATGAGGAAGGGCAAAGCATCAGGAATAGATGGTCTCCCAGCGGAATTTTATCTACAACATTGGGAGGTAATAAAGGGTTTCATGGTTAAGTTATTAAATCAGATGAAGCAGAAGGGTGTGATGGGGGACAAGCAAGCAACATCAGTTGTAGTGTTGGTCCCGAAGGATAAGGGGCAGCACACCCTCAAGGAGTACCGTGCCATATTGCTGTTATGTGCAGGTTATAAGTTGTTTGCTAAAATCTTGGGTAATCGGTTTAAATGTGTGGTAAGGAGAGTGGTTTCGAAAATGCAGTATGGATTGCCTGGAAGGTAGATGATTGAAGGTCACAGGATACTGAGAAGTTCTGTGGAGTCAAAAGTGGGGGAAGGGGGGCGGCATTGTTGGCTTTAGACTGGCAGGGGTCTTATGACAGAGTGGAAAGGGGAGCATTGGGAGCTATACTTAGGAGGCAGGGTTATGTGGAAGAAATAGTTAATTGGGTAACCAAGTTGTTCAAATGAGCTAATATGAGGGTACAGATTAATGGATGATTGGGCGAGAAGATTGTCATGGGTAGAGGACTTAGGCAGGGGTGTCCCATGTCACAAATATTGTTTGCATGCATTCAGGACCCCTTCTATAGAATGGTTGAACGTAGTGTATGTAACAAGAGTGGGGTGGGGTGGAGGTAGAGAAAGTGTGGCCTGGAATAATAGGATATGTAGATGACACAGCAGTCCTGGTTCGGGAAGGAATGGTGTTGGGGGTTTTGGATGGTATTGTGCAATTGTTTGGAAATGCAACAGGGATACAGGTTAATAGTGAGAAGTCAATGGTCATGGGGTTGGGTGATTGGGTAGAGGGGAGTGATGTAACGTTGTGAGGAAACAAATGGTGTCTTTAAAAATTTGTGGTATCATCTATAGGGATGACTTGGACGTTGCTCGAGAGGAAAACTGAAATAGGTTGTTAGAAAGGATCCTGGGGCATCTGGGTGCATTGAGACCTCAGCATCTGACCCTTGTGCAAAGAGCGATTGTAATAATGTACTATTGTATAGTAAGGTTTGGCATGTAGCAGCGGTGTTCCCAATAACATGGACGGCGATTGTGGGGATTCAGAGTTCAAGTTGCGATTGGCTGAGGAGAGATGTTGTAATGCTACTTGTGCACTAGGGTGGGTTGGATTGATGGATCTGAGAAGGAGAGTTAAATGTGTGCTTCTTAAATGGGAGGTTTTGCGTGAGGGAGTGAGGGGGGGGGCAACTGAAAAAAGTACATGATAGGTTGGGTAAGTTGTATGGTGGTATGAAGTTGAGGGAATGTGAAATTGTTTTGAGGGCTTTGATTGGTTATAGAACCAAGGAAAATTCGAATAGGGGTTTTTTGTAGGTTGCTTGCAGGGAGGATTGTTGTACCAGTTGAGGGATTGTTCCCCATGTATGCATGGAGGATTATTTGGTATAGGTTTAGCAAGCTGAAGTTAAATCCCAGGGTGCAGGAGATAATGTATCGTTTTCTGCATGGCATACTACCATCGGGAGAGGTACTAAGAACCAGAAGGGTAATTGTGGGTGGGAGGTGCGGAATCTGTGGGAGGGATGAGATGGCGTTCCATGCAGTATACTTTTGTGAGGGGCTGGAGGGTGTTAGGTATTGGTTAAGTAGGGTGGTACAGAGGGTGGGGGGGCTGAGGGGTGTCAGTTCTCCGTGCACTAAGGCTAAATGTGGGAGGGTTTGACGAGAGTGTCACAAGAGCTTTGGATTATATAATGGTGGATTATATATATATATATCTCATGTTTGATGAGTAGGAGGGGGGTTTGTGAGGTGTGGAGGTGGGTACTTGCGGTTACGGTTTATTGTACAATGTGTCGTAACAGGGAATTGTATGGGAGGAGGTGGACGCAGGATTTTTTGGAAGGTTATAGAATGTTAACTTTATGGTTTCTGATGAATCTGCAACTTGGTCTGAGTGAGTAAGGGTTGGGGGTTTGGGGATTACATATCAGAAGAGGAAAGTCAGGGGGTCCCTGTGGGGTTGCCTCCTGGGGGCGTGAGAGTGAGGTGTATGTGGGTATAGAAGGTGTAGATGCGTGGCATAAGTGTATGTAGCATACATGTGGGTTTCAGACAGCAAAGGTCATGAAGTCAAGTAATTATGTAATAATGTATGGAGAATTCTGTGATTGATGTGTCAGGGTTGTCATGACCTTCTTAAAATATTAAGTGTGAATGTTGTTAAGATTATAGGTGTTAGACCTTGCATGAACTTTTTGGGTCTATGTAGAATGTAGGTATATAGCCTTTATTGGGTATGTTTCATGTGTCATATTGGTATGGCAATTCGAGGTTAATTTTTTTTGTTTTATTATTTATGTATTGTGTAATGGAGTTTTTATGCTATGATATTCTCCTTTAAGGTCTGTTGGGTATACTGTGTCATTTATTTCCCACATGGCCCTGATTAAGGGAGTTCGTAGTGAGTGTACTGACTTTGTTTTAGCATTATATAATGTGTAAGCGTGTATGTACCTGGAGAAGAGAGGGATGTAGAGGAGAGAGAGAGATTTTGGTAGATGTTAAGTGAATGTATAGGAACCTTTGAACCAAGTGAGAGAGTAATTGTGGTAGGGGACCTGAATGCTAAAGTAGGAGAAACTTTTAGAGAGGGTGTGGTAGGTAAGTCTGGAGTGCCAGGTGTAAATGATAATGGGAGCCCTTTGATTGAAATTTGTATAGAAAGGAGTATAGTTATAGGTAATACATATTTTAAGAAAAAGAGGATAAATAAGTATACAAGATATGATGTAGGGCGAAATGACAGTTGTTTGTTGGATTATGTATGGGTAGATAAAAGACTGTTGAGTAGACTTCAGGATGTACATGTTTATAGAGGGGCCACAGATATATCAGATCACTTTTTATTTGTAGCTACACTGAGAGTAAAAGGTAGATCAGGCAAAAGGGGGGGGGTTGGCCTGTACATTGCAGAGTCACTTGTTTGCACAGAACTGCTTAATGCCTCAAATGATGTAGTGGAAGTTTTAGCAGTAAAGGTCGAGAACCAAAACCTAGTCATTGTGGTAGTCTACAAGCCTCCGGATGCAACATCCCAGAAATTCCAGGAACAGCTGTTAAATATTGACCACTGTCTGGAAAATCTTCCAGCTCCTGCACCCAATATCTTGCTCCTGGGGGATTTCAACTTTAGGCACCTAAAATGGAGGAATATAGCAAATAATATTGTTGTAGTAATAACACCAGGAGGCAGTTCTGATGAAAACTCACACTCACACGAGCTTTTAAATCTCTGCACAAAATTCAATTTAAACAAGCAAATAATAGAGTCTACTAGACTGGAGAATACACTAGACCTCATCTTCACTAACAATGATGATCTGATAAGAAATGTCACCATATCAAAAACAATATACTCAGATCACAACATAATTGAGGTTCAGACATGTATGCGTGGAGCCCCAGACCGACATAATGAGACTAGTCACGAGGGAGCATTCACCAAATTCAACTTCAATAACAAAAACATAAAGTGGGACCAAGTAAACCAAGTCCTAACCGATATAAGCTGGGAAGATATACTAAGCAACACAGATCCCAACTTATGCCTAGAACAGATTAACTTGGTGGCACTCGATGTATGCACAAGGCTTATTCCTCTAAGAAAAAGGAGGAGTAGATGTAAAATAGAAAGAGACAGGCGCTCCCTTTACAGGCGACGGAAAAGAATAACAGAGCGGCTAAAAGAGGTCAATATATCTGAAATGCATAGGGAGACACTGGTCAGAGAAATAGCAAGCATCGAACTTAAGCTAAAGGAATCTTATAGGAGTCAGGAATCGCGGGAAGAACTAAAAGCCATAAATGAAATCGAAAGAAACCCAAAGTATTTCATCTCCTATGCCAAATCAAAGAAGAGAACAACGTCCAGTATTGGGCCCCTACTTAAACAAGATGGGTCCTACACAGATGACAGCAAGGAAATGAGTGAGCTACTCAAGTCCCAATATGACTCAGTTTTTAGCAAGCCGCTAACCAGACTGAGAGTCGAAGATCAAAATGAATTTTTTATGAGAGAGCCACAAAATTTGATTAACACAAGCCTATCCGATGTTATCCTGACGCCAAATGACTTCGAACAGGCGATAAATGACATGCCCATGCACTCTGCCCCAGGACCAGACTCATGGAACTCCGTGTTCATCAAGAACTGCAAGAAGCCCCTATCACGAGCCTTTTCCATCCTATGGAGAGGGAGCATGGACACGGGGGTCGTCCCACAGTTACTAAAAACAACAGACATAGCCCCACTCCACAAAGGGGGCAGTAAAGCAACAGCAAAGAACTACAGACCAATAGCACTAACATCCCATATCATAAAAATCTTTGAAAGGGTCCTAAGAAGCAAGATCACCACCCATCTAGAAACCCATCAGTTACACAACCCAGGGCAACATGGGTTTAGAACAGGTCGCTCCTGTCTGTCTCAACTATTGGATCACTACGACAAGGTCCTAAATGCACTAGAAGACAAAAAGAATGCAGATGTAATATATACAGACTTTGCAAAAGCCTTCGACAAGTGTGACCATGGCGTAATAGCGCACAAAATGCGTGCTAAAGGAATAACAGGAAAAGTCGGTCGATGGATCTATAATTTCCTCACTAACAGAACACAGAGAGTAGTCGTCAACAGAGTAAAGTCCGAGGCAGCTACGGTGAAAAGCTCTGTTCCACAAGGCACAGTACTCGCTCCCATCTTGTTCCTCATCCTCATATCCGACATAGACAAGGATGTCAGCCACAGCACCGTGTCTTCCTTTGCAGATGACACCCGAATCTGCATGACAGTGTCTTCCATTGCAGACACTGCAAGGCTCCAGGCGGACATCAACCAAATCTTTCAGTGGGCTGCAGAAAACAATATGAAGTTCAACGATGAGAAATTTCAATTACTCAGATATGGTAAACAAGAGGAAATTAAATCTTCATCAGAGTACAAAACAAATTCTGGCCACAAAATAGAGCGAAACACCAACGTCAAAGACCTGGGAGTGATCATGTCGGAGGATCTCACCTTCAAGGACCATAACATTGTATCAATCGCATCTGCTAGAAAAATGACAGGATGGATAATGAGAACCTTCAAAACTAGGGAGGCCAAGCCCATGATGACACTCTTCAGGTCACTTGTTCTATCTAGGCTGGAATATTGCTGCACACTAACAGCACCTTTCAAGGCAGGTGAAATTGCTGACCTAGAAAATGTACAGAGAACCTTCACGGCGCGCATAACGGAGATAAAACACCTCAATTACTGGGAGCGCTTGAGGTTCCTAAACCTGTATTCCCTGGAACGCAGGTGGGAGAGATACATGATTATATACACCTGGAAAATCCTAGAGGGACTAGTACCGAACTTGCACACGAAAATCACTCACTACGAAAGCAAAAGACTTGGCAGACGATGCACCATCCCCCCAATGAAAAGCAGGGATGTCACTAGCACGTTAAGAGACCATACAATAAGTGTCAGGGGCCCGAGACTGTTCAACTGCCTCCCAGCACACATAAGGGGGATTACCAACAGACCCCTGGCAGTCTTCAAGCTGGCACTGGACAAGCACCTAAAGTCGGTTCCTGACCAGCCGGGCTGTGGCTCGTACGTTGGTTTGCGTGCAGCCAGCAGCAACAGCCTGGTTGATCAGGCTCTGATCCACCAGGAGGCCTGGTCACAGACCGGGCCGCGGGGGCGTTGACCCCCGGAACTCTCTCCAGGTAAACTCCAGGTAATACCATACGACACACTGGCTGAGGTGGCAAGAAGAGCTCACTCGAGCAGAGCAAAGTTACTGGTAATGGGCGATTTCAACCACAGGGAGATCGACTGGGAAAACCTGGAGCCACATGGGGGTCCCGAAACATGGAGAGCAAAGATGATGGATGTGGTACTTGAAAACCTCATGCATCAACATGTCAGGGACACAACCAGAGAGAGAGGGGAGGATGAGCCAGCAAGACTGGATCTTGTGTTCACCCTGAGCAGTTCAGACATCGAGGACATCACTTACGAGAGGCCCCTTGGAGCTAGCGATCATGTGGTTCTGAGTTTTGACTATATAGTAGAGTTACAAGTGGAGAAGGTAACAGGAACTGAAGGGGACAGGCCAAACTATAAAAGGGGGGACTACACAGGTATGAGAAACTTCCTGCAGGAGGTTCAGTGGGACAGAGAAATGGTAGGAAAATCAGTAAACGAGATGATGGAATATGTGGCAACAAAGTGCAAGGAGGCAGAGGAAAGTTTTGTTCCCAAGGGAAACAGAAATAATAGGAAGACCAAGACGAGTCCTTGGTTTACCCGAAGGTGTAGGGAGGCAAAAGCTAAGTGCAACAGAGAATGGAAAAGGTACAGGAGGCATAGGACCCAGGAAAACAAGGAGATTAGTAGAAGAGCCAGAAACGAGTATGCGCAGATAAGGAGGGAGGCCCAGAGACAGTATGAAAACGACATAGCATCGAAAGTCAAATCTGACCCGAAACTGCTGTATAGCCACATTAGGAAGAAGACAACAGTCAAGGACCAGGTGATAAGGCTGAGGAAAGAAGGTGGGGAACTCACAAGAAACGATCAAGAGGTATGTGAGGAGCTCAACACGAGATTTAAGGAAGTATTTACAGTAGAGACAGGAAGGACTCTGGGGGGACAGACCAGATGGGGACACCAACAAGGAATACACCAACAAGTGTTGGACGACATACATACAGATGAGGAGGAGGTGAAGAAACTGCTAAGGGACATCGATACCTCAAAGGCAATGGGACCGGACAACATCTCTCCATGGGTCCTTAGAGAGGGAGCAGATATGTTGTGCGTACCACTTACCACAATCTTCAACACATCCCTGGAAACTGGGCAACTACCTGAGGTATGGAAGACAGCAAATGTAGTTCCCATTTTCAAAAAAGGAGACAGAAAAGAGGCACTAAACTATAGACCTGTGTCATTGACGTGTATAGTATGCAAAATTATGGAGAAGATTATCAGGAGGAGAGTGGTGGAGCACCTGGAACGGAACAGGAGTATAAATGCCAACCAGCACGGATTCACGGAAGGCAAATCCTGTGTCACAAACCTTCTGGAGTTTTATGATAAAATAACAGAAGTAAGACAAGAGAGAGAGGGGTGGGTTGATTGCATCTTCTTGGACTGCAAGAAGGCCTTTGACACAGTTCCTCACAAGAGATTAGTGCAGAAGCTAGAGCATCAGGCGCATATAACAGGAAGGGCACTGCAATGGATCAGAGAATACCTGACAGGGAGGCAACAACGAGTCATGGTACGTAATGATGTATCACAGTGGGCACCTGTGACGAGCGGGGTCCCACAGGGGTCGGTCCTAGGACCAGTGCTATTTTTGGTATATGTGAACGACATGACGGAAGGGTTAGACTCAGAAGTGTCCCTGTTTGCAGATGATGTGAAGTTAATGAGGAGAATTAAATCTGATGAGGACCAGGCAGGACTTCAAAGAGACCTGGACAGACTGGACACCTGGTCCAGCAAATGGCTTCTCGAATTTAATCCTGCCAAATGCAAAGTCATGAAGATAGGGGAAGGGCACAGAAGACCACAGACAGAGTATAGGCTAGGTGGCCAAAGACTGCAAACCTCACTCAAGGAGAAAGATCTTGGGGTGAGTATAACACCGAGCATGTCTCCGGAAGCACACATCAATCAGATAACTGCTGCAGCATATGGGCGCCTGGCAAACCTGAGAACAGCATTCCGACACCTTAGTAAGGAATCATTCAAGACACTGTACACCGTGTATGTCAGGCCCATACTGGAGTATGCAGCACCTGTTTGGAACCCGCACTTGATAAAGCACGTCAAGAAACTAGAGAAAGTACAAAGGTTTGCAACAAGGTTAGTTCCAGAGCTAAGGGGAATGTCCTATGAAGAAAGATTAAGGGAAATCGGCCTGACGACACTGGAGGACAGGAGGGTCAGGGGAGACATGATAACGACATATAAAATACTGCGTGGAATAGACAAGGTGGACAAGGACAGGATGTTCCAGGGAGGGGACACAGAAACAAGAGGCCACAATTGGAAGTTGAAGACACAAATGAGTCAGAGAGATAGTAGGAAGTATTTCTTCAGTCATAGAGTTGTAAGGCAGTGGAATAGCCTAGAAAATGACGTAGTGGAGGCAGGAACCATACACAGTTTTAAGACGAGGTTTGATAAAGCTCATGGAGCGGGGAGAGAGAGGGTCTAGTAGCAACCGGTGAAGAGGCGGGGCCAGGAGCTAGGACTCGACCCCTGCAACCACAAATAGGTGAGTACAAATAGGTGAGTACACACACACACACACACACACACACACACACACACACACACACACACACATCACACACACACACACACACACACACACACACACACACACACACACACACACACACACACACACACACACACACACACACACACACACACACACACACACACACACACACACACAAACACACACACACACACACACACACACACACACACACACACACACACACACACACACACACACACTACGATATTATACCTACATTCCTAAAAAGTGTTATATAGATCATAACGAGACCTTGAGCTCTACATCCACACTTGGCAAGATAACCACAAGGTGGATGCCATAATGCCTCAATGAAAACCAGGAAACCATACCAAACCCACATTCACAACACTCTCACGAGCCCCCCCAAGGAGGCGAGCCCACTGTGACCCCCTGACTCCCTCCAACCTATGAAAACCCCTTCACTCACTCATTATCATTCACAGATTTACAAGAATCCCTAACGTTAGCATTCTATACCCCTCTGAGAAAGCCTGATCCCACCTCCTCCCATACAAATCTCTGTTACGACACATCGTACGATAGAACGTTACCGCAAGAGCCTTTCTTCGCTCTTCACTATCTCCTCTCCCCCTCATCACCCACGATATATATATATATATATATATATATATATATATATATATATATATATATTTATATATATATATATATATATATATATATATATATATATATATATATATATATATATATATATATATATATGTATATATAATCTACCATGATATAATCTAAAGCTCTTATGACACTCTCGTCTAACCCACCCATATCTAGACTTAAAGCACGCAAAACCGACACCCCACGGCCACCCACCCTCTGTACCAACCTACTTAACCAGCACCTGACCTCCTCTAGCCCTTCACAAAAGTAAACTACATGGAACGCAGTCTCGTTCCCTCCACAGATACCACACCCCCCACCCTCTACAACCTGTCTGTTTCGTAGCATCGCTCCAGACAGAAGGATCCCATGCAGAAAACGAAACATCGCCTTATGCGCCCGAGGGTTTAACTTCATCTTACTAAATCTAAACCAAATACTCTTCCATGCATACATGGGGAACAAGCCCTCAACTGGGACAACGCACCTACCTACAAGCAACCAACACAAACCCCTTATATGCACCTTTCGTAGTTCCTTAACCAACATCACGGCTCTCAAAACGATTTCGCATTCCCTCAACTCCATTCTTCGATACCATATATCCAGCCTTTCGTGTATCCTTCCCTTACACAACACTTCCCATTTAAGAAACACACATTTAGCCCTCCATCTCAAAGCCATCAACCCCAACCCACCCTGACTTACAGATAACATTATAACTTCTCTCCTTAACCAATCACAACGTGAACCCCACAATTGGGAACACAGCTGTGACATGCCAAACCTTACTATATAATAAAATGTTTACGACTATCACTCGCTGTATAAGAGTTAGGTGCTGGGGTCTCAAAACACCTAGACGCCCCACGATCCTTTCCAATAACCTATCCGAGTTTTCCACCCACGCAGCAACCATGTCATCCTTATAAATAATACCACAAATCTGTAAAGACACTGCCCATTCTTTAACAACATTACATCTCACCCCCACACCCCCCACCCAAGAACCCAACCCCATGCACCTTGACTTCGCACTATTTACCTGCATTCCCGTGGCACTTCCAAATAATTGCACAACCTCGTCCAACACTTCCATTGACATCCCTTCACGAATGAGAACAGTGGTGTCGTCAACATATCCAATTAAACCCGGTCAGGCCCTCCCACCCCCCACACTTCCCTCACCTGGAGTACATAAGCTACGGTCAACCATTCTATTATTATTATTAAAGATTCGCCAGTATTCTCCCGGCCCGGGCCTTTTCCAAGTGGTGGCCCGGCCTTGGCTCCCTCTTTAGGGAGTGTCTGAGACCTAAGTCTCCCATGGGAGGAAGTATAAGTACCTCCTCATCTTTGGAACCAATTGTCCCTTCTGGTCTGCCATCCCCGCCCCAGGGGAGCTAATGGGAATGACAGTGTTTTGAGCTGTAAGCTCGGGCTCAGGCACCTACCCTACCCCAGAAGGGTTAAGCATGGTGTCGATGATCAACCATTCTATAAAAGGGGTCCTGAAAACTGGAAAACAATAATTGGGACATGGGGCATCCCTGTCTAAGGCCTCTACCCATTGCAAGCTCCCTCTCCATACACCTATTAATCTGTATCCTCATTTTCGCCCCCTTGTTTTAGTTTAATATGTTTATTATGCACCCCTTACCCATCCTGTGGGCGGTAGTCACCCCATACCCATCCTGTGGGCGGTAGTCACCCCATACCCATCCTGTGGGCGGTAGTCACCATACCCATCCTGTGGGCGGTAGTCAAAAGATTACAGACACTCACACACACACACACACACACACACACACACACACACACACATATACACACACACACACACACACACACACACACACACACACACACACACACACACACACACACACACACACACACACACACACACACACACACACACACACACACACACACACACACATCATGGAGAAGATTATCAGGAGAAGAGTGGTGGAACACCTAGAAAGGAATGATCTCATCAACAGCAGCCAGCATGGTTTCAGGGACGGGAAATCCTGTGTCACAAACCTACTGGAGTTCTATGACATGGTGACAGCAGTAAGACAAGAGAGAGAGGGGTGGGTGGATTGCATTTTCTTGGACTGCAAGAAGGCGTTTGACACAGTTCCACACAAGAGATTGGTGCAAAAACTGGAGGACCAAGCAGGGATAACAGGGAAGGCACTACAATGGATCAGGGAATACTTGTCAGGAAGACAGCAGCGAGTCATGGTACGTGGCGAGGTGTCAGAGTGGGCACCTGTGACCAGCGGGGTCCCGCAGGGGTCAGTCCTAGGACCAGTGCTGTTTCTGGTATTTGTGAACGACATGACGGAAGGAATAGACTCTGAGGTGTCCCTGTTTGCAGATGACGTGAAGTTGATGAGAAGAATTCACTCGATCGAAGACCAGGCAGAACTACAAAGGGATCTGGACAGGCTGCAGACCTGGTCCAGCAATTGGCTCCTGGAGTTCAATCCCACCAAGTGCAAAGTCATGAAGATTGGGGAAGGGCAAAGAAGGCCGCAGACGGAGTACAGTCTAGGGGGTCAGAGACTACAAACCTCACTCAAGGAAAAAGATCTTGGGGTGAGTATAACACCAGGCACATCTCCTGAAGCGCACATCAACCAAATAACTGCTGCAGCATATGGGCGCCTAGCAAACCTCAGAACAGCATTCCGACATCTTAATAAGGAATCATTCAGGACCCTGTACTGACTGGCCGCCCACAGTACCCATATGTGAGGGGGTCTTTGAATACTGCTGTGGTCAGCACAATATGAATACAGACAGTGACTCAGGCAGAGACGGTTGGTAGTGAGTCAACTATTGGTACACTGGTTACTGGTTACTGGTAACTGGTTACTACTACTGAGAGCTTGGCGACGCTCATTGGAATGGAAGCTTACATAACTGAAACTGTAATGCAATACAAGGTATAATATAGCACAACTCATCGAATGAAACTCAACGTTTGGATTACACAGTGGAAGTGATAAAAAAAAATTTGATCGATCGATCTGTATTCATGTGATCTACGGATTCTGAGGAAGGAATATATACAAAGAAAGAGTGTTTAACAGAAAGGCAGATTCGGTGCACTCAAATCTAGACTGTTAACTCTCAGAACTCGAAGAGAACGTGAACACAAAAAAAAAAAATTCTTGAATACTGATAAGTTGATACTGTAATTATTCATCTATACAAGGTATTGGTTCTTTCTTACTGGAGGAATGAACAAACTCGGTGGAGTGGATGACTCCCCCCGGTTGAAAAAAATTAACGCTATAACACGCAATATGAGCAAGGGAGAACGAATCTACTATCTCAAACTGCAAGCACAGGAGAAAAGAAATGAACACGGTGAACAATGCTGATATTCTGAGTCGCACACAGTGACACGAGGTATCAGCTATAAAGAAACTACACTTACAAACGTTAACAACGTGAAAGTTACTCGAGAAATAACTTCTTACAATGCACTGATTACTGTCAACTAGGATGGGATCACAATCTGAAACACAAATGACAACAACAACACTCAAGTGAGCACACTAGCCACAGAAACGTCTTTCTGCAACGGCTTGTGGCATCAGCAAGAGATGGCATAACTCGTTGCAAGTAAAGTTCTTCTCAAAGCGTCCCCTGGGAAGGAACGAATACTTGAACAAGTCGCCATCGCAAGGATAGTAGTCAGCACTATCCTGCGTGCATGATATTGTGGCTGGAGTCCAGACAGGAGTGACAGTATTACTAGTGCCTGACCGCTCGGCTACGTTAATAAGTAATTCACGGATCTATAGGAACTTAATCTGAACTTCACATTTCGCAGCACTTTAACAAATCTCAGATACAAGCTGTGAGAACAAACACATTGCTCAAGGGCTAGGTATTGTCTTTCAGTCAGTAAGGGAATGTTGGTACTGTGGACTGATTCATATTGACTTTGACTGGCATGATACACTAAGTGAACATTCAAAAGTGACTGGGACATGATCTCAGGGAACTTACTCAAGGACATAAGGCAAAAAAAAAATATAAGATTAGCGATAACACTGAACAATAATGCAAAAATAAAGAGTCAAAGAAACAGAGTCTACACTGAAAACACAAGGTTTAGAGTACACAAGAAATTCACTATAAATGTCTCACACACGCAAATGTCTTTAAATGCAAGAAAAATGTCTCTAAACAGAAAATTATCACAGAAGTCTGGAGGAGTCGACGGTGATGACTGGTGATGAGGAAGGTTGTCCTGCGCGGTGATGACGCCGACACTCACACTGTCGTCGTGAAGAAATGCGCTTTCTCGGTGAACTCACATAACTGGCTTTATCGGTGGCGCTCAGCTACAATCTCTTGACCAATTATGTGAGCCAAAACAGTATTAGGACCCGGTACAAGGGTGCAAACAACCACAGGTAGATGAGGTGGGTGGCTGGTGGTGGGTGGTTGGTGGTGGGTGGTGTGAGTAGAATGGTGGTGGGTGTGACTCTCGCTGGCGCTCTGGCGCGCACTCCACTCACTACCCACGAAGGTGGCTTGATAAGCCACTCTATGCCACAGGAATGGTGAAAACCACGCTTAGCATCCAACTGGGAGCACAAAGCGATACATGAGACGATACTTCAGAGGCTCTGAACTTGCGTGGCTTACTTCTCTCTCTCAGCTGGGTTAGAAGCTGGGTTGGCTGACTGGCTTAACCCACGAGAATGGCTGACTGGAAGACGTGTAACGATGCACACAGCACGGAGGAGCAGGTGGATGACAGGAGACAGGCTGGATGATAGGCTGACTGGCGTTCACTTCCACAGTCTGGCTTACTGACTGGCTTAATTGCAAAATCCGGGTCAACCCCTCGGAGATTGAAGCAATTAGCACACGAACTAAGCCAGGAAGCTTGAAAAAACGGCTGCAACAGGCTTGCAGGCTGGAGGTTGTGAGGGGAGCGAGTAGCTGGTGGGTGAGACGGTTCACCTTTGACCCTGCCGGCTACTCACAGTCTTCTAACGTCTTGAATTACCCGTAAAAACTTAAATCCACGCTCCACACCGGTGCCACCATTTATCATGTGGGAGTTTGAACACGTGGATTGGGTAAAAATACTCACGTAGGTTGGAAGTACGTATATTACGGATAATGTGGGGGCGCCAAACAGCCGAACCTGCCTCCTTGCTCACTCTCGTATAACTGGCTGGCCGCCCACAGTACCCATATGTGAGGGGGTCTTTGAATACTGCTGTGGTCAGCACAATATGAATACAGACAGTGACTCAGGCAGAGACGGTTGGTAGTGAGTCATCTACTGGTACACTGGTTACTGGTAACTGGTTACTACTACTGAGAAACTGTGTACATAGATAACAACATAATAATACAACTTAAGACTACTATGTACATAGAATAGTGTATAGTCCATGAAAAAAAAAAAACTGGCCAGCTCCACAGGTGCAGCACCCTTGGTCCATACATTATTCGCTCACGCATCACACATCCAACACACATAAACATTTGTTGTCATCCATTACCAGGGAGGCGACCCTGTTTTCACCCATGACTTCCCTGCCCCAGCAACACTTTCCAATCGTACCCTCCCCTCCCTCGTATATTACAAGTCTAATAAAACCTGTAACGTAAGTTGCCTATATCCTTCTGAAAAATCCCTCACCCACCTCCTCCCATAAATTTCTTTATTTCTACATACCGTTTTATAGAACGTTACTGCTAACACCCTCCTCTTCACCTCACTGACCTTTTTCCCCCGCAATCCCCACACTATATATATATAATCTGCCATAATGTATCCCACAGCTCTGATTACACTTTCCTCCCAACCCCCCATGTCGAGACTTAATGCTCTCAATACAGAAATTCCTTGACCTCCTATCCTATATATCACCCTATTTAACCACCCCTTGACACTCCTCAGTCCGTCACAAAAATATACTACATGAAAAGCCGACTCCTCCCCACCACATATCCCGCACACCCCCCCGTCAACGACCCGTCTATCCCGTAGAACCACACCCGATGGTAAAATGCCGTACAGAAAACGATACATTACATCCCGAACACGAGGTTGCAGCCTCATCCTACTCAACCTATTCCATTTACTTCCCCACACATACATGGGGAAAATTCCTTCTACAGGCGCTACAACCCTCCCGGCTAACAATCTACACAACCTACCTATTTTGACCTTTGCCGGCTCTCGATCCCACGCCATAGCCCTCAAAACAGTTTCACACTCATGCAACTCAACTCCTGTATACATCCATTGCAATCTGTTATGGATCCTGGCCAAACCCTCCCCACCCACACTTTCCCTCATCACCTCCCTTTTAATGAAGACACATTTGACCCTCCGCTTTAAGTCCAGCAATCCCAGCCCCCCCCTTACTTACAGGTAACATTACCACGTCCCTTTTAATCCAATCACAGCTCGAACCCCACAAGAATTTAAAAGCCTTCCTAAGTATGTTGGTTATTGCTGGCCCAGTTAATGGGAACATGGCTGCCATGTGCCATACTTTGCTATACAGTAAGATATTAGTAACAATGGCACGCTGCACAAGGGTCAAATGATAAGGTCGCAATGCACCCAAGCGTCCCTGAATTCTTTCTACCATCCTAATCGAGTTTTCCATGCGTGCCACAGTTAGATCGTCTGCATAAATAAGACCGCAAATTTTTAACGAATTCGCCTGCTTCCTCACAACTGCACTACCCCAATCAACCCTTCCTGCCCAAGCTCCTAACCCCATAACCATGGATTTATCTGAATTTACCCTCATACCAGTTGCCCCTGCGAACATTCGTACTACCCCATCTAATGTGTCCATTGACATCCCCTCCCTGATCAGAACAGTTGTATCATCCACATACCCAATTAAAACTGGCCAAACCCTCGCAACCTCACACCCTGGTCCCTCTACGTGACACATACGCTGCTCCACCAATCTATAAAAGGGGTCCTGTATGCACGCAAACAATAATTGTGACATAGGACACCCCTGCCTAAATCCTCTACCCATTACAATTTTCCCACCCTATCGACCATTAATCTGTACCCTCGCCATTGCACCTCCATACAACGCCTCAACCCAACCCACTATTTCTTCCCCAAACCCCTGACCCCTGAGGATGGCTTTCAATGCTTTCTGATCCACTCTATCGTATGCCCCTTGCCAATCGAGCGCCACCAAACCTCCCCCCTCCCCCCCTCTTGCCTCCACGAAATCCCTAAGTAACCCATGCCCCTCCACCATAGACCTCCCTGGCAAACCAAACTGAGTTTTTGATACTACCCGCCCCACCACACACTTGACCCGATTTCCCAAAATCTTAGCAAACAATTTGTAATCTGCGCATAACAACGAGATCGCCCGGTAATCCCGAAGCGTATGCTGCCCCTTACCCTTTGGTACCAATACAACGACAGCCGTTGCCTGCTTCTCACCCAGCTCACCTCTCTCCTTCATGCAATTTAATAACCTAACCAAAAAATGCCTCATTAATTCCCAATGCTGCTGATAAAACTCTGCCGGGAGTCCATCAATTCCCGGTGCTTTGCCCTTTCGCATTCCACTTAAGGCCCTCCATATTTCCCCCTCAGTTATTTCCCCACCCAGTGCTTCCCTATCACTGTTACGCAACTGACATATCACACTCCCACACACCTGTTCTAAAACCCCATCCTCTACCCCTTCTCGGTGCCAGTACTTCTCATACCACTTATCAGCAAATGCCCCCATTCCTTCCGTAGCTTTTATGACCTGCCCCTCCCTGTACCCTCCTATCGAGTCATGAACCTCCAACCATGGTATAGTCATTGCCTGCTGTCTTTGTTTCTGCCTATGCAATATGCACGATGAAGGTCTATCGCCCCATAACACCTCTTCCACCCCCGCCTGTATCCGCACCGCTTGGAACCTCTCATCCTGCACCTCACGCAGCCTCCCTTTAATTGCCATAATATCATCCATTGGATAAGTGCCCGCCACCGCCACCCTCGCATAACAACCCCGTAACCTATCCTCCAAATAGTTGGCAAGCCCATATTTTAAAGAATTGATACGTTTCCCTTCCTTTACGTAATATTGCTTAATCCGTTCTTTAGCCACACCATCCCACCACATCACCACATCCTCTACCCCATTTATCTCTGCACGTAACCCCTCCCACAGCGTTGCAAATCCCTCTATCCCCTCCTCATCACCTAACACACTTGTATTTAACTTCCAATAACCCCTAGTGACTCCCACGCCACCTCTTCTACTACCGCCCAATGATCCGAATAAGCTACTTCTATTGTACGGAAAAATGTCAACCAAACCCCTTGAGATATATACAGCCTATCCAACCTAGCCGCGTAACCCCGTCTTACAAAAGTGTGCTCTACCTCCCACGCCCCTCCTCCAACCGCATCCCGCAACTGAATATCCCTCAAAAGATCTCGCAAGGCCGCCGACACGTGCCCCGCCCCTTTTGGTTCCACGTCAGCCCTCCTAATAACGCAGTTCCAGTCCCCACCTACGATGGCCACCGCAGGTAAACCACGTAAGAAGAAAACTAGTTCTTCACATACAAAATCCCTTTTTACCCTCACATCATTTTCTGCTGGTGCATACACACTTACAAAAGATACCCTCTGCCCCATCCACCACCCATCCACGTGCAATACTCTTCCCCCCCCTCCCCCCTCACTTCTTAGCAACACAAACGGGCTCGCCTCCCTGATCAATATACCCACACCACCTTTCAGACGTACAGATGGCAGAGTCATGACCCGAAACCCTTCCACCTCGAGCACTCTTCCCTCCTTGAAATTGTGTTCTTGCAGGAACACTACATCCACCCTATATTTATACAGAAACATTCGAAACCATTCCCTTTTCACACTATTACACAGTCCATTTACGTTCACAGTCATACACCTAAGGCCTCTTTGTAGTTTCCAACCCTTCCTCCTCGCTTCATTCATCCCAGGGCCTCCTGCCCCAGAGCCAGCACAAGGCTTCACACAATCAACCCCCCCATCCCTTTTTTGCGATGCCTCTTATCGTGACTACCTCGACAGTGCTCTTCCTTCCTCCCAGACCTCTGCGCCGGTGTCAGGACATCATCTGAGTCTGACGCCGCCGCTCTCTTCCTCGTGATGCCCTCCACATCCACGTTATCTAATGAGGTTCCCTCACGATGTACCTCAACCTCCACCACTCCTCGTTCCACAGCACACGGCGACAACTCACGCTTACTAGTTGGCCCGTTAACCCTGCTATGGTTTTTTTCATTACATTCCTCTACAGGCAACGCCGTGCCTCTCGCCAGCTCAGGAACAACATCCTCTGCAGGCGGCGTCAATGTCCTTAACACTTCCTGAAGCTCTTCCTCTAGAGCCTGCACCTCCTCCTGCACTTGCACTTCTGTACTTTTCCCTTGCTTAGTAACAGATCCTTTTACGTCACAGCTTACCTCACACACGCCAGTCTCCTCTTTGGAATCCTCCACCTCTTCACTCCACAAGCGCCCAAGCCCTTGCTTTCGCGTGGGGCTCTCAACAACAGCTATCACGCTGGTAACTGGTGCTTCACCAGTTTGTGCAGGCGCCCTCCTCAGCTTCACACACGCTGCCGCCATATGGTCGTACACCCCACATATTCTGCACGTACGTCTTTGTCCGGCATACGATACCATAACTTGCGTCCTGAAGTCCTCCAACACGACGTAAGACGGTATGGGATGTCTCAGAGTCATCTTCAGGGAAAAGGTTCCCTCCAGACTTCCCATGTAAGCACCTGCCGTCCACTTGCCTTGTTGTGCCAGATGTACGGTCCCATATGCCTCAAAAACATTCCTGATGTCAGCCTCATCTGCCTCAAATGGGACATTACGAATCTTAACCCACGTAAAGTGGCGAGATACGTCGATCAAACGCACCTTTACAGCCGGAGTAGCGTCAAGACTCACGTTTTGGAATCTCGTCACCAAAGACTCGTATACGGACGTGGAATTCAGTTTGACGAAAATTCTGTAAGCCCCATTCAGGGCTACACCATACACCTCATCGTCTTGGATTCCATAGGTCTCCCCAATGATTGTTGGGAGTAATACCTGCGCTGAAGAGGGTGAAATCGCCCCACGAAGCAGCTCAATACCAATGGTATTTACGCGCCTCCTCACACTCAGCGCCATGTTGATACAAGGTAGCTCGCCTGAAAACAGCAGAGGGGTGCAGAGCACAACCACACTCGACCGTGGTCAGGCAGCGAATTGATGGTGATTTAACCTGCCAAAGATACTTGTAACCCAGCCGGAGCTGGGCGGTAGTGACATCCAAGAGTCTGCTTATTTTGTTGGATGTACCGTAGACATGTGGCTCCTCCTGCATGATTTAATGATGATAGATGGACTCACTGGTGTCAGTCTCCCTGAGCCTTAAGTCCATAAAATTCAGTTGAAGTTCTTTTCGTATTATTGTTCTCAAACTACTACCTGACAAGCCAAGATTGTAATCTACTCCCTCTTTGAAAGCATACAGCTTAGCCAGTTTATCAGTTCTATCATGCATCTGAAGACCAATGTGAGATGGAATCCACAGCATGTGCACTTTGACTCCACTGTCCACAATCCTACCATACCTGTGTCTGGATTCTGACACAAACATGCCACAATTTATGCTTAATGAGCTGAGAGCATTTATGGATGACAGAGAATCAGTTACAATTAAACTGTCAATCTTTGATACACAGATGCATTTCAGTGCAAGGAGTATGGCAAACAGTTCTGTCTGAAGGGTAGAGGCCCAATTATTGATGTGTGCTCCAATTTCTTTAAGAGAGTCATCACTCTGTACGAAAACAGCAGCACTACCAGCTGCACCAGTGGATTGGTGAACAGAACCATCAGCGTAAATAATTTGCGAGAGTGTGTGCTGTGTGACTAAGTTATCAATACAGCTTAAGGCCTCATGTTTGGATTCAAGGCAAAGTTTTGGTTGTGATTTAAGAAGTAGTTTGGGGGGAAATGGAGGAATCGTAGTTTGGAATGGGGTAATATTCCATGGAGCGGAGAAGTGCCGCTGTTGCCTTACTTGACATAGATCATGTATCTGATTCATGCGGAGGTCGGTTCCAGTTTTTTTTATCTATCTGGAGGAGTGTTCACCAGTGATGAGGAAAGTTTGGAGGGCTTCTGTGCAGGGGTTTGAATGAGCTTGCCTGAGCATATTAACCCCAATTAGGATATTTCTTTCAATAACACGATCTCTGATGCTTGGAATATCAAGTTCTTTTTGCATATTTAAAATTTTGGCAGTACGAGGGCATCCTAAAATGATCCTCATTGCTTCGTTCTGCAGTTTTTCCAGCCCTCCAAGCTTCCAGTCAGACACAAGAGCAAGTAGTGGCGCAGCATAATCAACCAATGATCTAATATAAGCAAGATACATCATTTTCACATTTTTAACATTAGCACCATACCTGGGGTGAAGCCCAGGCCCAACTCTAAGTGCTCTTAGTCTTTCTTTGTATTGACGACAAAGTCTTGTTACAACAGGTCCAAGTAGTGGAACCTCAAAGCCTAGATACCTGAATCTGCTTACATATTCTAGAAGAGACCCATCATGCAATTGGATCTGACAAACTGTGCCTCTCTGTCGAGGAGGACGCCTATTACCTGGAGTTACCTGGAGAGAGTTCTGGGGGTCAACGCCCCCGCGGCCCGGTCTGTGACCAGGCCTCCTCGTGGACCAGAGCCTGATCAACCAGGCTGTTACTGCTGGCTGCACGCAAACCAACGTACGAGCCACAGCCCGGCTTATCAGGAACCGACTTTAGGTGCTTGTCCAGTTATCGTAGGGGTTCTTAAATGGAGATATCGAGGGTTGAAGGTAGACACACTTGTTGGATGGTAACATATATTGTCAGACTGAGATGATGAGGAATGGAGCCCAGCCTTGCCGTGTTCTTGTCTGGATGGTCTGCCGCCGAGTGAGGCCGGGGCAGAGGTACGAGCCTACACATGCGCATCCCGTGACGTCACACAAAGCCACAGGCCTACAAGGGATCTCCTATCTAAAGCACATGGATGATACTAATATGCTATGCTATATAACACAGGGATCAGCAACTATGCTGACAGCTCGGTCATGTTACGTATGTCGTCTCGACATACACTACTATCTATAGGCTGAAACAGGCAGGTGGTTCTGGGCTGATTCTATACAATGACAAATTCATATATAACTTAGAACTAATGGATGGTATCATAATGGATGTTACAACATGAGTTTTACTTAATGGGTGTTAACGTAATGAGTTTTAACGTAATGCATTACAAACTATAAGAACAAATCATTATACAATATGGGTGGAATTGATCGATCGATCTGTATTCAAGCACTCTACGGATTCTGAGGAAGAATAAATATATATATATACGAGGTGTAATTAACAGCAAAGGCATCTGGTGCACTCAGACTATTACTGTCAAATTCTCAGAATACGGAGGGAACGTGAATACGAAAAAAAAAAATGAAAACTAATCAGTTAATAACAAACAGTTGACAATTTACTTCATCTCGGACATCTAGTTATACAGACTATGTACATTTAAACCCAATTCTGCGAGGGTGAGGTTTACATATGCAGAATGGTTATCATCTCTGGGAGGATCGAATTCCTCTGCAATGGCTAACACATGCCTTGACTGAGGGAGATCTAAACGAGTATCTACAAAAGATACTTGTGGGTTTCTCATTACTTGTCGAGTACGCAAGGAGTAACGACATTCAGGTTGAGTATCTGATCTGACTGAGTAGCATCTGAGGTAGAGGGTACAGAGTCAAGAGGATTTTCAGCATCTGCACCATCAATGAAAAGCAGGGGTGTCACTAGCACGTTAAGAGACCATACAATAAGTGTCAGGGGCCCGAGACTAGCCTCCCAGCACACATAAGGGGGATTACCAACAGACCCCTGGCAGTCTTCAAGCTGGCACTGGACAAGCACCTAAAGTCAGTTCCTGATCAGCCGGGCTGTGGCTCGTACGTTGGTTTGCGTGCAGCCAGCAGCAACAGCCTGGTTGATCAGGGGCTGATCTGGTCACAGACCGGGCCGCGGGGGCGTTGACCCCCGAAACTCTCTCCAGGTAAACTCCAGGTTAGTCTGGGTAGCAATATCCTCAACATCGCATACTAATTTCATATGATCTAAATGCGATTCTTTGTACTTACCAGTACTAATTTCTCTAACCTTATACTTATTACCAGAGATATGTTCTACTACCCGATAAGGTCCGACAAACTTTTGATCGAGCTTAGGCATTTCGGATGTTTTGTTGAAATTTGTCAGCATTACTATTGAACCTACTTTGACTTTTGATGGCTTAGCACAGCTATTAGTTACTCTAGTAAATTCTGCTGTTGATTTATGAAGTGTTTCACGGATTCTTCTAAAAACACTCTGAGCCATGCTGGTACGAGTTGCTACGAAATCATCAGGGTTGTAATTAGGTTTCGGAGTGGAATATAACAACTCATAGGGTAAACGCTTGTCTACACCATACAATGCATAATGTGGAGTATCACCTATGGAAGCATTGTAAGCAGAATTTATGGCACATTGAACATCTGGTATGACTTCATCCCAAGTTTCACTATTGGGGTTGATAGTGGCTCTCAGGACATCAAGTACTTTTTATTGGTTCTTTCGGCTAACCCATTGCTAGCAGGATGATGAGGAACAATGGTGGATTTAGAGATCTTGTATAAAGTACACAAATTTTCAAGAATCTCATTACAGAATTCACCTCCATTATCTGTTACTAAGGACTTTGGAGTGGTATGCCTGCAGATAATGCGTTCTTTAAACGCTTTAGCTACTGTCTCTGCAGTCTTATCTGCAATAGGAACTAACTCACAATATCTGGTGAAATGGTCTACCATAACACACAGATGTTTGTTGCCTTGGAGGGAACATTTAAAATTGGTTAACAAATCAAGGGCAACTCTTTCCCACGGTTCGCTAGTGGTTGGGTACACTTGGATTGGGTTAGGACCATTGACATTTTCTTTATGCTGCATACAGACACTACATTTCTTGACATACTCGGAAATGTCAGTTGCCATACGTGGCCAAAAGTATTTCATTCTGGCTTGTTTCACAGAACGATCCATACCAGGGTGTGCAACACCTGGTGCATCATGAACTAGCTGTAGAGCTACGTTCACTATTGAGTATCTTTGTTTTATCAGTAGAGATTATCAACCCCAGGTCCTGACACGAGGCTAGTACATGATTAAGAATGTTTTGGGTGTTGGAGAATCCGGTGGTGTGAATCATTATATCATCAGCAAAACTATTCACATAATGATAGGGCTGACTAGGCATAGCATTAAGTAATGCATTAATTAGAATATTGAACAGTGTGGGACTGAGCACACCTCCCTGTGGGGTTCCTAATTCAAAGTCTTTAGTTACACTTCTATGTCCCTGGAACAACACAGACGATTTTCTGTTGGACAGGTAGCCTTTAATCCAGCAGAGAAGCCATCCTCCAACATCCATTCTGGCAAGTTCACTAATGATTACATGTCAGTTGGCTACATCGAAAGCGGATTTAAGGTCAAGGAAGGTGGTGTAGGAGCTGTCAGTGTGCAGGGTGAGAAAGATGGCTATGCAATGATGCACGCTCCTTCCATTCATGAAACCATGTAACCGGGGAGACAAAAATTGTTTGATTCTGTACATGAGACGATTAAGAATCATTCTCTCAAATGTTTTACACAAGCAGGTAGTAAGAGATATTGGGCGAAATGCATTTTGTTGATTGGGCTTAGGAATTGGAATGATGAGGCTGTTGGTCCAAGATTGAGGGAGCTCCCCAGTTACATAGCTCATGTTATATAATTCAAGTAATGGATTACCTGGTACTCGACACAGCAATCTGAGTATGTTGTAAGTAATACCATCCTCACCAGGCGACGTGGAGTTGCCCTTAGTTAGTGCTGCATCAAGTTCATAATTAGTGAAAGGAATGTTGCAATCATCTGCCTTGCTGAGCATAAAGCAAACAAGTCTCTCCCTTGCATCATATTTGTCATTTAATTTTGCCTGTGTGGTACTGGGAAGATTGTCATAGCTAGATGTAGCAGCCCAAGCACTGACTAACTCATTCGCCCTATGCAAGGGATGAGGGTGCGTGATCTGCCCAGTTCTGTTACCCTTAATTCTATTTATGTCCCTCCATGCCCGGCTAAGTGGGGTGTGAACATTAAGACCGTTGACAAATTTTTCCCAGTCTGTTTGCCGCAGCTCTGCCATACGCTCTCTGGCAGCAGCAAGGGCAGTTTGGAAGACCCTCAGCATTCCAGGGGTACGACGTTTTCTATAGGCTAGGCCTAGTCTGCGACCAGTACGTTTCAGTGTACGAAGTTTAGAATCATTGTAATAAGTATGGTTTTTGAAGGAGGTATGATTATTATGGAAGTTTGTTGGGTTTAGAGTACCAAGAGGTTTCAGTGGCGGCTCTAAGTAGTTCTGAATACTGCTCGCAAGGTCATTGTTAAAGGTCTCTACAGAGGAACACTCATAGGAATTATACCAGTCAGTCACATGTGCAACAAAGTCATCATGCTGATCAGTGGGAACATTGAAACGTTTCCGTTTGAATATCCCACCAGGAAGGATAGTATTACCAATATCTAGTGAGGTTAGCCTAGGGAAATGATCAGACGCTATATCTGTTAAAATGGAAGACTCACAGCTGGCAGAAGTAATGTTGAAGCCCAGACACAGATCAAGGACGCCTCCATAGATATGTGTGGGTTCAAGGTCACCTTCAATTTGCACATTATCATGACTGTTTAAGAGTGACAACAGTTGATTGCCATTACGATTACCAAACTGAGTTTCCAATGCTTTTGTGTCTCGCATTGTAATCGCCAATAATAAGAGTAGGCTCAGAATGAGCACAAGTTGGGAGCTCCAAGTAATTAAACTTATCAGCAGGAGCAAACAAGTTAAATATGTTGAGAGCAGAGTTCCCTATATAAATCCTAACACCGTGATATTGTAGCCTCTCTGTTTTCTTATGTGCAAGAAGTTGATGGGGACATTCGCTGCCTGGATGAGGTAGAGTGCGGTCGTGCTTTGCACCCCTCTACTGTTTCCCAGACGAGCTACTCAGTCAACGACATGGCGCCAGGTGTGCGCAGGAGAGTGAATACTGTGGGCATTGAACTTATTAGTGGGGCTTTAACGCCTACGTCAGTCGATGTGTTATTGCCCAAAATTATACGAGAGACATATGGCATCAGAGACGAGGATTTATATGGAGTGGCACTGAACGGTGTATATAGAATTTTCGTGAAAGTGCTAACTGCTCAAGTATACGAGGCTTTGGTTGATCGTTACCAAGATGTCAGCATTAACGTAACACCGGCAGTGGGTTAAGCTCTGCAACGTGCCTTTTGAGGCTGATGAGGTAGATATTCGAAATGTTTTCGAACGTTATGGAACTGTACATCTGG
The DNA here is from genome assembly GCF_038502225.1 of Cherax quadricarinatus. Classification (NCBI taxonomy): domain Eukaryota; kingdom Metazoa; phylum Arthropoda; class Malacostraca; order Decapoda; family Parastacidae; genus Cherax; species Cherax quadricarinatus. Next base: position 30,197 of record NW_027196728.1, on the reverse strand, counting down.
CCCAACCTGGCAAATGGGTAAAAGGTGCTTACACAGGATTTCCTGAGGGTTCTTTTAATCTCAAGATGACGCTTAGGCATCCTATACCCTCGTATGTATATCTCGAAGAGTTTAGAACCCAGGTAATGGTAGCGTATGCGGGGCAGAGACGTACGTGCCGACTGTGTGGCGAATATGACCATATGGCGGCAGACTGTGGCAAGCGGAGTATGGCTCCTGGGCCGGCAAGGGGCGGAGCACCTGCGCATGAGCACCCGATGCCTAAGGAAGAACGGGGGCAAGGAGGAGGGCGTGGTCGCATGTGGAGTGAAGAGGTAGTGGCTCCTCCAGTGGAATCGGAAGAAGTGGTGATCCATGAATCACCTGGCCCATCAACAGTGGCTCCTGGGCCGGCAAGGGGCGGAGCACCTGCGCATGAGCACCCGATGCCTAAAGAAGAACGGGTGCAAGGAGGAGGGCGTGGTCGCATGTGGAGTGAAGAGGTGGTGGCTCCTCCTGGGGAATCGGAAGAAGTGGTGATCCATGAATCACCTGGCCCATCAACAGTACAGTTGTCAAGTGAGGAGGTACAGGAGGGCGCAGCAGTGAAGGCTATTGAGGAGGAGTTGGAGACGGTGATACAGGCTATGTTACAGTCTACGGAGGTGGAGAGTTACAGCGAACAAGACCCTGGGATCAGGGCAGAAGGTGTGTGTGGGGAAGGGGAGGATCAGGTGGCACCTGTGGTGGACAGTGCGAGTGCCATGGAAGGGCATGGAGGCGGATTAAGGGTGGTAGAGGTGGAAGTCCATTGTGCTGGCTCCCAGGACTCAGATATGGAAACTGAGGGAGCTACAAGGAAAAGGGCAGCAGCGTCAGATTCGGACGATGTTCTGACGCCGGCGCAAAGGCCGGGGAAAAAGACATGGGGTTATGGTACCCAGAGTGACTCTGCGAGAGGGCCACAACAGAAGGGGGGGGGATGGTTGGGAAGGAGGGGGGAGTCTGTGGCAAAGGCACAGTCCAGGGGAACGGTCTGAAAGGGAAGAATCTTGACATGAGGCGGGGAAGGAAACCTTAAACTGGCCTCAGGTGTGTAACAATAAATATTAATGGTCTGTGTGATGGTGTTAAACGGGAGTGCTTCAGGATGTTTTTGAATAGGTACAAGGTTGACGTAGCTTTTGTGCAGGAGCACAATTTTAAGCTTGGTCGTGAATTAGTGGTGCCTGGGTATCAGGCTTATGTGTTGCCGTCTGAGCGTTTAAAAGGAGGAGTGGGTGTGTTGATCAGGGAGGCGAGCCCGTTTGTATTGCATAGGAAAGAGGGGGAGGGGAGGGGGGAGAGTATTGCGTGTGGAAGGATGGTGGATGGGAGAGAGAGTGGCGTTTGTGTGTGTGTATGCCCCAGCAGAAAGTGACGTGAAAGTGAAGATGGATTTTGTGCGGGAGGAGCTCGTGTATTACCTACGCACGTTACCGTCTGTGGCGATTGTGGGGGGGGATTGGAATTGTGTAATTAAGAGGACAGACGTGGAACCCAGAGGAGCGGGATATTTTTCCTCAGTCTTGGGGGGCCTGCTTAGAGATCTTCAGTTACGTGATGCTTTCGGGGGAGGTCTGTGGGAGGTGGAACATACGTTTATAAGAAGGGGATATGCGGCTCGTTTGGACAGGTTATATTTATCTCAGAGGGTTTTGGTAGAGTCTTTTAAAACTATTGAGATGGTGTCTTCCGATCATAGGGCGGTATTAGTGGAGGTGGGATGGGATGCTTTGGCTCGTAGGCAGGGAAGTTATTGGAAACTGAACACGATGGTTTTGGGGGATAGGGAGGGAGTGGAAGCGTTTGCAATATTTTGGGAACAGCTCTGTGCCGACAGAAGGACTGAGGAAGATGTGGTAGGATGGTGGGATAGTGTGGCTAAGTTACGAATACGTCAATTTTATGTGAGGGAGGGCAAACGCATTAATCAATTGCGGTATGGTTTGTCAAATTACTTAGAATCTAGATTACGGGATTGTTACGAGGGGGGGGGAAGGGGGGCGGTGGCCGGGGTGTACCCGGTGGAGGATATACACATGTTGAAGGATAGAATACGGGATTTGAAAGAAGAACGTTTTGCAGCTGTACGGGTACAGGCGGCGTTGGACGAAGTACTCTGGGGCGACAAGCCATCAGCTTGTGTGCTGCGAGGACAGAAGGTACGACAGCGAACGACTACAATACCGGGTTTGCAAGTCATATCTTCTGTGGGGGGTTTTAGAGAGGGTCAGGTATTAAGGGACACCAAGGGGATGAGTGCATATGCAGATAGATGGTTTGAGGAATACGGGAAAAGTAGTGGGGTGGATGGTGAGGTTCTTGGGAAGGTATGTGAGTATGTGCCGTGCAAACTGGGGAGGAGTGATCGGGAGGCACTGGGTGGGGTCATTGAGGAGGGGGAAATATGGAGAGCCCTTATGGACATGAGGAAGGGTAAGGCACCCGGGATCGATGGTTTACCTAGCGAATTTTATGTACAGCACTGGGGTCTGCTTAGGGGTTTCCTAGTAAGGTTAATGAATGCCATGAAAGACGGAGGTAAGATGGGAGAATCTCAGGCAACGGCGGTGGTGGTGTTGGTCCCAAAGGGTAAACAGCAGAGTACCCTTCGGGATTACCGAGCCATTTCGTTGCTTTGTGCTGATTATAAATTATTTGCGAAAATTCTTGGGAATCGGCTTAAATGTGTTGTGGGGAGGGTCGTGTTTGAGTCTCAGTTTGGTTTACCTGGTAGGTCAATGAGCGTGGGCCACGGGATTATCAAGGGGTTCCTGGAGGACATGGAAAGGGGAAGAGGGGCGTTGGTGGCGTTGGATTGGCAAGGGGCTTATGATAGGGTGGAAAGAAAGGCTTTGAGGGATATTCTCCTACGACAGGGGTTTGGCGAAGAAATAGTGGGGTGGGTGGATACGTTGTACTCAAACGCGAAGGTAAGGGTGCAAATCAATGGGTGTGTGGGGGGGGGAGTCAACATGGAGCGGGGTCTTCGGCAGGGATGTCCTTTATCACAAATATTGTTTGCATGTGTTCAGGATCCCTTTTATAGGATGGTGGAGGATCGTCTAAGGACGGGGGGGAGGGATGGTGAGCTGAAGCCGTGGCCTGGTTTGGTGGGCTATGTTGATGATACCACTATTTTGGCAAGTGAGGAGACACGGTTAGGACTTTTGGGGGAAGTTGTACACACTTTTGGGAGAGCTACTGGGATGAAGGTAAATCTGGAAAAGTCAATGATCATGGGGCTGGGAGAGTGGACAGAGAGATTAGATTGGGGATGTGATGTTGTGCAGCGGAGGACCGGGAGTCTGAAAATCTGCGGTGTCATGTATGAGGCTGACCTGAGTGCTGCAAGGGTTAGCAATTCGAATAGGATGGTGGAACAGGTGCAGCGACGGTTGGGAATGCTGCGACCTCACCATTTAACCCTTAGGCAACGTGCAATTGTCATCAATGTATTACTATATAGTAAAGTCTGGTTTGTTTCGGCTGTGATGCCGTTAACAGGAACGGCGATCACGAGTATTCTTAGAATGGTGTTCAAATTTTTGTGGGGTTCAGGGTGCAACTGGTTGCGAAGGGAGGTAGTGACATTGCCGGTATGTAGGGGAGGGTTGGGTTTGTTGGACTTGAGAAAGCGCGTGAAATGTGTGTTTATTAAGAGGGAAGTGATGAGTGCAGGTGGATGGAGGGAGGGTCAGCTAGATAAGGTACATGCTCACCTGAGGAAATGGTATGGAGGGGCGGAAATGAAGGAATGCGAGACAGTGTTACGCGCCTTAATGTTAGCCAGGGAACCAGGAAAAGTAAAGGTGGGAACTTTGTGTAAATTGTTAGAGAGACATGTAGTGGCGCCGGTTGAAGGGATCTACCCCATGTATGCATGGGATGTAATATGGCGAAGATTTAGTAAATTAAGGATACGACCTAGGGCGCGTGAGGTTATGTACCGTTTCCTGCATGGGATTTTGCCAACGGGAGCGATGCTCCGAGATAGGAGGGTTATTGAGGGTGGGGGGTGTGGCAGATGCAGTGGGGAAGAGACTGCGTATCATGTCGTCTATTTTTGTGAAGGTTTGGAGTGCATCAGGGTATGGATGCGTAAGGTAGTGGTGAGGGTGGGGGGTCAAGGTGTGTCGGTATTGCGAGCGTTGAGTCTTGATATGAGTGGTGTGGATGAGAGTGTGGTAAGAGGTTTAGCATATGTCATCGTGGACTACATATATGTTTTATGGGGTATGAGGGGGAAGGTGGGTGGGGATGTGCTGAGAAGGACTTTGGCGGCGACGTTTTATCGAACTTTGTGTCGCAATAGAGACATTTTTGGGAAAAGGTGGGAAGAGTATTTTTCTGAGGGTTATAGAGGACTAACAATAGGGAATTTATTGGCGTTATAAGGGGCTTTAACTGCCGGGGTGAGTAGGTTGGTAAAAGGGGGGGGGTTCAGGGGATTTCAACGGGCTCACCTCCTTGGGTATGCAGTGATGTGGTTGGGTGTGATTGGAGGTACTAGTGTGTGACCAGATGAGAGGTTGTGCAAGATAAGTTTTGCTTAGTTCCCTTGATGGGGAAGGTGTAAGGAGCAGATTAAATATATAACATGTATTAATGTATAACCTATAAATTATATAACATGTATATTTCTTTGGTAGCGTATTATGTTCCACTTGCACTGGTATTGCAATTGAATTTGAATTTTCTTGAGAGGGTTTTCCTTTCACTATTTCCTTGAAGCACTGAGTTATTTTTGCCTTTTTTTGTAACGTGGTCCAGCATCAGTTTTGACGTAATTACCTATTATTATTATTCTTATTTAAGGTATTGTAATTTTGGTAGTCCTGTACCATTCATGGTTGTAAATAATGTTTCCTCAAGTGACATGTGTCATAATAATCCTAAATTGAGGATAATTAATGTCATGATTATTCAGGTTGGTGATGGGGTTAGTTTTCAATGTGTGTGTGTGAGTGGAGGGGGGGGGAGGGATGATGGGTCACCTGTGTTGCAGCACAGGTTTCTTAATAAGGCATATTGTAGGTCTGGTGTATTTGTTGCGAGTTGTATTATGGGTGATTGTCATTAAGCTTGGTGCATTATTGTGTTGAGGTTGTAATTTTAGGAGTTTTATTTATAGCCATTTTGTGGCCTTTGTTATTATAACTTTATTCCTTCTTAAATTGTGATATGTTTTAAAAACTTGTATATAGTAGACTGTCAGATGTTGCCTGGATTGTTTTGTGTTTATATATTGTTTTACTGATGTTGTCCTTGTTCATTATTTTATATATGTACCTATTAATATTTGTACATGAAGTTTTAAATAAAATATAAAAAAAAAAAAACCCTTACAGCTTGAAACCTTTCATTTTGCAACACCCTCAACCTCACCTTTATTTTAGCTACTTCATCCATAGGAAAATTATTCCCAACCACCTCCCGCCCATAGCATCCCCTTAACCTATCCTTTAAATAGTTAACCACACCATATTTTAAATTATTAATACGTTTTCCTTCCCTCACATAAAACTTTCTAATCCTTTCCTTTGCAACACAATCCCACCATGTCACGATGTCATCCACTCCCTGTTCTTCCCCACTAAGCTCCCTCCATAGGACTGAAAACCCCTCCAACCCCTCCTCATCTCCTAACACACTTATATTTAATTTCCAATAACTTCTACATATTTCCGCGAGCGTCCCCCACCCAACCTCCATCACCACTGCCCTATGATCTGACATTGTAGCCTCAACAGTACTGAAAGATTTCACATCCACTCCCTGAGAAAGGTACACTCTATCTAGTCTTGCCGCATATCCACTCTTAACAAACGTATATTCAGTCAGGGAACATTCTGGTGTGAATATCGACTTTTTTATTTTTCAACCGATTACGTTCATTTTTGGTGTACTATTAGAAGCTTATATAAAACATCCTGTGCTGAAGTTTCAATCATATCGGCCAAAAAGTAAATGAAATATGCAAAATTTACGAAAAATTGCATTTGGCAGGGGAGTCCTTCTCAGTGGTACTTGGAAAAGTGGTTTTGACACTTGCTGCTGATAGAACACCTCTAATTCCATCATGAGATAGGTACCTTTTCTAAAATAAACCTTATCTTCATGCTAAAAAAAAATAAGTTTCATAACTTTTTTGTCATATTGGAAGATGTCGGTCTTGTTTCCCACATAAATCTAAAAATATTTGGGATAGTTCAGAAAGGAACGTATGGTCGTGTAAATCAATCATTCTCCTATGTTTGTTGTGAAAATCAAGTCAATTCATTCATAAATAAGGATGCATTCCCCCTAAATAGGTAAATAAGTTACTTTCGAGATATAGGCCGAAGCGCGCGGCACCCCCGCTGCCCGGGAAATAATTTTTTTCCCCGAAAAATTCGCCTTATTTTACACTTTTTCCGCGACCTACGAGTGTTTATTACAGTTAACCATTGTAAATCCGTTTTCTCTGATCACTGATGAGAGAGGGCGGACCCTCTCTTCACCTTCAGGGGAAATATCGATAGAAATTTTTTCCTTGGGGCGTCATATTATGCTATATATTTTTTTTTAAGGTGTACTTTTTATGTTTATATGCTATTATTATATTGCATTATGTCATAATAGATCAATTGTGATAGATAAATAAGCCTTATAATTGATATTAGCGTGGGTATGGAATATTTATTGAATATTTTGTTGGCTGGAGGTGTCGGCCATTTTGGGTACTATACCCGGGGTACCTGACTGGTTACTTGATCATATTAGCTCCGCCCACTCTGGCATGATCTCAGATGGTGAATTTGTATTATATTAGACATAAAGATATAAGAAAACGATAAAAATAACACGGGGAAAAACGTAACAAAAACGTCAACAAAGCTGAGTCAGCGCTTCTTACGCAATATGTTGCGTCAGCGCTGTCACCATGCCTGTTATAAATGGCTGTAATTCCTTTTAGAAACATCGTACAAGGATAATAATTATACCAGAGTGTAGCCAGAAAGTTCAGCTATTTTTTGGTAACAATAACTCAATTTTTCATATTTTTTCGATTTTTTTTTGCATCCGCGCGATAACCATAACCTGCGTCCTGAACTCATGTAGATAAACATAGGACGGTATTGGGTGCCTGAAAGTCATTTTGAGGTTGAAAGTACCCTCTGGCACACCAGCATAGGCGCCTGAAACCCATGTACCATGTTGAGCATAATGCACCGTTCCATACGTCTCAAAAACTTTCCTGATATCCGCCTCATCCACCACAAAGAGAACGTTGTGTAACTTAATCCACGTATAATGCCGTGAAACATCTATCATTCTCTCATTGACAGCTGGTGTGACGTTAAGACACACGTCCTGAAACCGGGAGACCAAGGATTCATAGACCGTTGCCGTTAGCAGTTTGACGAAAATTCTTTTGCCTCCATTTAATGCTACACCATACAAGTCACCATCTTGTATGCCATACGTCTCCCGGATGATCTTTGGCAATAAGACTTGCGCAGAACTAGGCGTAATCATTCCTTGAAGTAGCTCAATACCTGCAGTATTTATCCGGCGTCTCAGACTAACCACCATTTTGACAACCGCAGTGCACCTATGTTGTCAGCAGCAGCGTGACAAGACCACTTCACACCACTGCAGCCAGGTAATGAACCTCGTGTAGTAGATATAATGACCCTCGTGTAGTAGATATAATGACCCTCGTGTAGTAGATATAATGACCCTCGTGTAGTAGATATAATGACCCTCGTGTAGTAGATATAATGACCCTCGTGTAGTAGATATAATGACCCTCGTGTAGTAGATATAATGACCCTCGTGTAGTAGATATAATGAACCTCGTGTAGTAGATATAATGACCCTCGTGTAGTAGATATAATGACCCTCGTGTAGTAGATATAATGACCCTCGTGTAGTAGATATAATGACCCTCGTGTAGTAGATATAATGACCCTCGTGTAGTAGATATAATGACCCTCGTGTAGTAGATATAATGACCCTCGTGTAGTAGATATAATGACCCTCGTGTAGTAGATATAATGACCCACGTGTAGCAGATATAAAGAACCTCGTGTAGCAGATATAATGATCCTCGTGTAGCAGATATAATGACCCTGGTGTAGTAGATAAAATGACACTCATGTAGTAGATATAATGAACCTCGCGTATCAGATATAATGACCCTCGTGTAGTAGATATAATGACCCTCGTGTAGCAGATATAATGATCCTCGTGCAGCAGATATAATGATTCTCGTGAAGTAGATATAATGACCCTCGTGTAGCAGATATAATGATCCTCGTGCAGCAGATATAATGATTCTCGTGTAGTAGATATAACGACCATCGTGTAGCAGATGTAATGACCCTCGTGTAGCAGATATAATGAGCTTTGTGTAGTAGATATGACCCTCGTGTAGCGGATAAAATGACCCTTTTGTAGCAGACATAATGACCCTAGTGTAGTAGATATAATGACCCTTGAGTAGCAGATATAATGACCCTGGTGCAGTAGCTACAATGACACTCGTGTAGTAGATGTAATGACTCTCGTGTAGTAGATATAGTGACCCTCGTGTAGCGGATATAATGACCTTGGTGTAGTAGATATAATGACCCTCGTGAAGCAGATATAATGACCCTCGTGTAGTAGATATAATGGCCTTTGTGTAGCAATTATAATGACCCTTTTGTAGAAGATACAATGACCCTCATTTAGTAGATATAACGACCCTCTTGCAGGAGATACAATAACACTTTTGTAGGAGTTATAATGACAATTGTGTAGTAGATATAATGACACTCATGTAGTAGATATAATGACCTTCGTGTAGCAGATATAATGACCCTCGTGTAGCAGATATAATGACCCTCGTGTAGTAGATGTAATGACCCTCGTGTACCAGATATAATGACCCTCGTGTAGCAGATATAATGACCCTCGTGTACTAGATATAATGACTCACGTGTAGCAGATATAATGACCCCCAATGTAGCAGATATAATGTCCCTCATGTAGCAGAAATAATAACCCTGGTGCAGTAAATATAATGACCCTCCTGTAGTAGATATAATGACCCTCGTGTAGCGAATATAATGACCCTCGTGTAGCAGATATAACGACCCTCGTGTAGTAGATATAATGACCCTCGTGTAGTAGATATAATGACGCTCATGTAGTAGATATATTGACCCTCGTGTAGTAGATATAATGACCATCGTGTAGTGGATATAATGACTCTCGTGAGACAGATATAATAAACCTCGTGTAGTAGATACAATGACCCTCGTGTAGCAGATATAATGACCCTCGTGTAGCAGATATAATGACCCTAGTGTAGTCCATACGATGACCCTCTTGCCCCGTGTTCCAGATATAATGACCCTCGTGTAGCAGATATAATGACCCTCATGTAGCAGATATAATGACCCTTTTGTAGCAGATATAATGACCCTCGTATGTCAGCATAGTTGCTGATCCTCCTTTACATGTTTGTATGTATAGATTAGCTGAGTATCATAGTACCATCCATGTGTTTATACAGAAGATCAATAGGCCTGTGACTGTATGACGTCACGGGATGCAGCGTGAGTGAGTGGGTCGCTCTGCCTCGTGCTCACTCCATGGATAGATATACAAGCAGGCAGAACAAGGCAGGCCTGGGCTCCCACCTCTTACCACAGTCTGACAATACATAGCGTTACCATCCAACCAGTGTGTTTATCTTCACCATTATATCTCCTTCCGAACTCCCACGACAAATTGGTGGCAGCGGTGGGATCGTAATTCTGACGATTACAGCGATTTCTGGAGATAAATTTCTTCTGAGCTGGTCGCCATCTTGTGACACCAGGCCTGCCGAGAAGGTTAACACTCGACCTAGCCAGCCAGCTAACCCCTCAAGCGTCTACCAGCCTCTACACTATTCACGGATCAGTCTCCTTGTATTAGTGTTTATCTGCTTACATCACTCCCGAGGGGTTGACCCGAGTTTGCAAAGTAAGCCAAGCTACTAAGCCAATCTGTGGTGGGGGAGTGAGTCAGAACAACCCAGTCAGCCTAGCCTTATACAATCCAGCCTTGCTTGCTAAGCCAGCTTTCCACCCCTGCTGTGCTCATTGTTAGAAGTGAAGGGTTAAGCAAAGCCAGTCAGCAACTAACCCAGGTGACTAAACGAGGTGACTAACCCAGTACTCAAGCAAACCACGTGGGTACAGTCTTCTTCATCGCTTTGTGCTTCAAGCTTCAAGCTCCAAGCCATTCTGAGTGCTTTTCATCCATGCGGTGTTGTGGTATTTAGTGGGTTTGTTTCAAGCCACCCCGGCTTAGAGTGTTTTTGTGCCTAGTGAGGGTGTCTCCAGTGAGGCTTATGCCATTCATCCCATAGGCCCAGTTACCACGAGGTCTCGCCACCGCTGCCTCAGCCTGCCTCAGCCGCCTCACTCACCCACTCACCCAACCACTACCACTGTTTTGTACTCTTATTACGGGTTCTAGCACCATATTTTAAGGACCACATAGGGGGTCAAGAGCTAGAGTGTGTTCTTTCGTCAATGGCGCCATCGACACGTGTAGTAGATGTAATGACCCTCATGTAGCAGATATAACGACCCTCGTGTACCAGATATACTGGCCCTCGAGTAGTAGATATAACGACTCTCGTGTAGCAGATATAATGACCCTCGTGTAGCGATATAATAACCCTGGTGTAGTAGAAATAATGACCCTCGTGTAGTAGATACAATGACCCTCGTGTAGTAGGTACAATGACCCTCGTGTAGCGATATAATAACCCTGGTGTAGTAGAAATAATGACCCTCGTGTAGTAGATACAATGACCCTCGTGTAGTAGATATAATGACCTTCGTGAAGCAGATATAATGACCTTCGTGTAGTAGATATAATGACTCGTGTAGCAGATATAATGACCCTCGTGTAGCGATATAATAACCCTGGTGTAGTAGAAATAATGACCCTCGTGTAGTAGATATAACGACTCTCGTGTAGCAGATATAATGACCCTCGTGTAGCGATATAATAACCCTGGTGTAGTAGAAATAATGACCCTCGTGTAGTATATACAATGACCCTCGTGTAGTAGATATAATGACCTTCGTGAAGCAGATATAATGACCTTCGTGTAGTAGATATAATGACTCGTGTAGCAGATATAATGACCCCCGTGTAGCAGATATAATGTCCCTCGTGCAGCAGATATAATAACCCTGGTGTAGTAGATACAATGACCCTCGTGTAGTAGATATAATGACCCTCGTGAAGCAGATATAATGACCCTCGTGTAGCAGATATAATGACCCTGGTGTAGTAGATATAATGACCCTCGTGAAGCAGATATAATGACCCTCGTGTAGTAGATATAATGACCCTCCTGTAGTAGATATATTGACCCTTGTATAGTAGATATGACTTGCCCCCATCTTATTCCTTATCCTCATATCAGACATAAACAGAGATATACACCACAGCACCATATCATCCTTTGCGGATGATACTAGGATCTGCATGAGGCTGTCATCTGCTGAGGACGCGGTTAACCTCCAAGAAGATATAAACAAAGTTTTCCAGTGGGCAACGGTAAACAATATGATGTTCAATGAGGACAAATTCCAACTACTCCGTTATGGAAAACTGGAGGAGATAATAACTAGAACAGAGTATACTACTGACTCCGGCCATTCATTAGAGCGGAATAATAATGTAAGGGACCTGGGAGTACTAATGTCTGAGGATCTCACTTTCAAGGATCACAACAGTGCCACGATCGCACGTGCAAAGAAAATGATAGGATGGATAATGAGAACTTTCAAAACGAGAGATGCCAAGCCAATGATGATCCTTTTCAAATCACTTGTTCTCTCTAGGCTGGAATACTGCTGTACATTAACATCTCAATTCAAAGCAGGTGAAAACGCAGATCTAGAGAGTGTACAGAGATCCTTTACTGCACGTATAAGTTCTGTCAAGCACCTTAACTACTGGGAACGCTTGGAAGCACTTGACTTGTACTCGTTGGAATGCAGGACGGAGAGATATATCATAATCTACACTTGGAAAATCTTGGAAGGAATGGTCCCAAATCTGCACACAGAAATCACTCCCTACGAAAGTAAAAGACTGGGCAGGCGATGCAAAATGCCCCCAATAAAAAGTAGGGGCGCCATTGGTACACTAAGGGAAAACACCATAAGTGTCCGGGGCCCAAGACTGTTCAACAGCCTCCCATCAAGCATTAGGGAAATTGCCAATAAACCCCTGGGTGCCTTCAAGAGAGCTGGACAGATACCTAAAGTCAGTGCCGGATCAGCCGGGCTGTAGCTCATATGTTGGACTGCGTGCGGCCAGCAGTAACAGCCTAGTTGATCAGGCCCTGATCCATCGGGAGGCCTGGTCATGGACTGGGCCGCGGAGGCGTTGATCCCCGGAATAACCTCCAGGTAACCTCCAGGTAACTATCGTGTAGGGGATATAATGACTCTCGTGGGACGAATATAAAGAACCTCGTGTAGTAGATACAATGACTCTCGTTCAGCAGATATAATGACCCTCGTGTAGTAGATATAATGACCCTCGTGTAGCAGATATAATGACCTTCGTGAAATAGATATAATGACCTTCGTGTAGTAGATATAATGACCCTCGTGTAGCAGATAAAATGACCCTTTTGTAGCAGATATAATGACCTTCGTGTAGTAGATATAATGACCCTCGTGTAGCAGATATAATGACCTTCGTGTAGTAGATATAATGACACTCGTGTAGTAGATATAATGACCCTCGTGTAGCAGATATAATGACCCTCGTGTAGCAGATAAAATGACCCTTTTGTAGCAGATATAATGACCTTCGTGTAGTAGATAAAATGACCCTCATGTAGTAGATATAATGACCCTCGTGTAGTAGATATAATGGCCTTTGTTTAGCAGATAGAATGACCCTCGTGTAGTAGATGCAATGACCTTCGTGTAGTAGATATAATGACCTTCGTGTAGTAGATATAATGACCCTCGTGTAGCGGATATTAGGAACGAAGCCATGAAAGCAGCCTGCCTTTAATCCCCCTGCGGGCCAAGAGTGAGAGGATGGCAGGTGCACTGGCTAGCTCAAAAGCTTTCTCGAGGTCAAGAAAGACAACAATGTGGGCTTGGGCGTCCGACCCAATGCCGGTCAGTAGAGTGGTAAGGCTTTCGAAAGTGCCCACTCCTCTGGTGAAGCCATAGAGGTGTTTATGAGGAGGGCCAAGCTTCCACCTCAGGCGCTCCAACACCATCCTTTCAGACACCTTCGAGATGCAACTGGTGAGGGAGATGGGTCTCACACTGCCAGGATCCCCAGGCTTAGGAATCGGTATGATGTCAGCCTCCTTCCATACGACAGGGAGTTTGCCAGCCCGCCAAGTCTGGTTGACGACCCCCAGGACAGCTGAATGTCCAGAATGACCAGATCGAGTGATCATGCCATAGGTGATACCATCATGCCCCGGTGCAGTGTCCCAATGAGATGTGAAGGCTGCCTGGAGCTCCTGGTTGGTGAAGTCTTCATCCGTGACGTCCTTAGCCTGGCATGCAGCTTGGATCACCATCATCCTTCTAGGAAGGAGGGTGGCTTGGAGGTCCTGGAGATCCTGAGGCAGTTGAGCCATGGCCGCTCTGGAGGTGAATAGGTCCACCAGACGTTCTGCCTCCGTTGCGGGGTCTGGGTGCAACCGAGCCACACTGCGACGCTGCCCAGTGGCCAATCGTAACTTGGTCCAAATCTCAGATAAGGTGGAGGAGTAGCTGAAGGAGGCACACCACTCGAACCATTTAGCCTGCCGGACCCTGTGTGAGACATGGCGTGCATGCCGCACCACTTCCCTGAGCAGACGCATGGACTCAACCGTGGGATTACGCCTGTGCATCTTGCGTACGACATTGATGCGGTGGTTCTGTTCCCTGATGTCCTCATTGTAAAACCACCAGTCACGTTTATATGACCCTCCGCCTGTAATCTTAGGTATTGCTGCCTCAGCTGCACATGTGAAGGCCACCTGCAAGCTTTGAGCCGCCTCATCTGGGTCTTCTGGAAGAGGAGACTCTGCCCACCAGCGCTCAATGACCTCCTGGAAGCACTGCCAGTCGGCCTTTTTTAGATTCCATCTGGGGGTAGGTGTGGGGAGCGGGCACCGCTGGACCATCAGCGTGGTGACCACTGCAAAGTGATCACTGGTGAGACGGGGGTGGACCTCCCATCTCGCGCTCGAGAGCAACCGCCTAGAGATGAGTGTGACGTCCAAGCGGCCACCATAGTGATGGGTTGGCTCACCATTATTGAGGAGGGCGATCTCAGGGACCTCCTCCAGCACAGCCGCAAGGTGCCTCCCAGCTGCGTTGGTAGGAGAGACAGAAGAAAGTATTGGGTGGTGGGCATTGACATCCCCAGCCACAACAAGACCCTCCCGTGGGGCGAGTGCTGCCACCTCTGAAATGTCAAGGGCATACCTAGAGCTTCTGTAAATGTTGTAAACCATGAGAGGTCCATCCGACAGGTGTAGGGTGACAGCCTGAACCTCCATGCCCTCCCCACAGTTGATGGGGTCAGTGGAGATTGAATGAGGGATAATGGTCCTGATGTAGGTAGCCATGCCCCTGCCAGTCCCTTCCAGGCGCTGAAGGTAGGCAGAGAATCCCGGAATACGTGGCTGCATTTGACGTGACGAATCGGTGAGTGTCTCCTGAAACAGGAAGACATCAACCTCATCCTGAACTGCAGCTTCAATCACTAAGTGAATTTTCTGCTGCAGCCCACAAATGTTCCACTGGAGGATCTTCAAGGGCCGCAGAGGTGGCTCACTGATTCCATCTCTGCCTGGGACTCGTCGTCCGTTGTTGGCGACTCCGGGGCCTCCTCCATCACAGACTGGAAGGACTCCTGGATGATGGCTTGAAGTTCCATTGAGTCTTTCCTGTCCAGTAGGACCACGCCCAGCATCCATGACAGGAGCTGCCTGCAGGCGCCCCTGTCCTCTGCCGACGGCAGCAGGCGACAGAGGAGCGCTGAGATGACCCCGATGGTTTTCTTCAGTCGATCAGGAAAGGATTCGACCATTACCTCTGCAGGCATTGAGCTGGACGACCCGTAGAGTCGGGGCTGGGTCACTGGGTATGTCTGGGTGGCTGTCGACACTGCAGCAGCATAAGCTGGGTGCACCCTGGGCTCGGCCTGAGTGGCCATGGGCTTCCAAGTCCCCCGGCGGGGAACCTCTGCCTGACTCTGGCCGCTCACAGTAGGGGCCTGCCCTTGGGAAGAGGCCTGCTGGCGGTATGGCAAGGAATGTTGGTGCCCAGCTGGGACCTGCTGGGCAGTGTGCCTGGCCTGTGGCTGTTTTTCCCAATGATTCTGTCTTCTTGGCCACCTTGCCATCTGACCCCGCAGTTGACCGCGCTGCTGCAAACCAGTGCCTGCCCCCTGATGCCACTGCTGGGAGCCCAGTGCTGGGAACTCGCTGGTATTGCCCTCCTGCGGTATCCGGGGAACCGTGATTGGAGCCCATGCTGACTGTTGCTGGGCAGTTCCAAGGCTGGGTGGCGTCGGGGCTGTCGGGTCGTTCCGATGACGAACCTGCTGCCAGTGCTGCACCATCACAGGACAGCTCCGGTTCCAGGCATGGTGCCTCTTTGAGCAGTTGGCACACTTGGGCTCTGGCCGAAGGGCTTCGCCAGTTGGCTGTTTGAGGATTGCAATGCAGTCCTTCGAGTCGTGTGCCTTGCTGCACACACCACACTTCTTCTCTCGCTGGCAGGTGGCTGCAATATGATTGAACCCCTGACAGTTGAAGCATTGTACTGGGCCTGACAGGTATGGTCGGGTCTTGAATCTTCCCCAGACCCCAAGGTCCAGGTGCGTGGGAAGTGGACCTTTGTGGTGGATCAGCACCTGGCGGGTGGGCACCTTGTTCACCGTTGCAGTGAGTCGCTCCGCCTTGACAATATTGGGCACTTCCAAAATGGGGTCCAGTGGGAGGGGCACAGGGACGTGTAAGAGCACCCCCTTGTACACCTTCTCCGAAGCAACCAGTTCCACCATGCTGGGATGGGTCACAACCAGCCCCTTCAACTCCTCGTAAGAGTCTTCGTCCCGAGGAATGACCAGAACCTCGTTCCTGAGAGTGAACTCGCAGCGGAACTTGAGGTGGGGTAGACCTTCCAGATACCTTACAAACCCGTAGTTGGGAACCTTGAATTTGTTGAAGGCCCTGGTTGCTTGTGCCCGAGCTGAGCGGGAACTCCTCCTTCCACGTGGAGTCAGCCAGTCCCCGTCCACTGTGGAGGCCGGCGCAACTGGTGTAGGGACCTGGGATGGCTCCATCCTTGCCAGTTGAGGAGCTACATCCTCCTGGCTTCCTTCCACGACCCCTATGGCCATCTGGGGGTGCAAGTCTCCTTGGGTAGGGGCTGCCGACGGACCTAGTGGCAGATTGGTAGATACAGTAGTCTCCACTGCATCCTTGGCCTTCTTGGTGGGGGCTCCCACCTGCCCCACGTCGTCCTCCAACTCGTCCCCGCATTCCAAGGAACGTTTAGGCCGCTCTCCTGGATCTGTCATGGTGACTGTAGGTGTGGGGACAGAGCCAGCAGCAGAGCTGCTGCCTGTGACCTCACAGCCGCCCACACTGGGTGCAGAGCTGTGAGGCTCAGAGCCCCAGTCGGGGCCCGTAGCCACCCTCTCGTGGCTCACTGCTCTGAAGCACTGAACACAGTCCAAGGATCACCAGGAACGACGCTAATCTGTGCGTAAACTAACACAGATTTGCGAACACAACACACACTGTTTTCCAATCTTCGTCCAGTCGATAATCCTTATGAATACGTTCGATTCGCCGGTAATTTTCCCGGCCCAGGCCTTTTCCAAGTGGTGGCCCAGCCTTGCTCCCTCTTTAGGGAGTGTCTGAGACCTAAGTCTTCCATGGGAGGAGGTATAAGTACCTCCTCATCTTTGGGACCAACTGTCCCCTCTGGTCTGCCATCCCCGCCCCAGGGGAGCTAATGGGAATGACAGTGTTTTGAGCTGTAAGCTCGGGTTCAGGCACCTACCCTACCCTAGAAGGGGTTCATTCACTGCCTGACCACGGTCGAGTGCGGTTGTGCTCTGCACCCCTCTGCTGTTTTCAGGCGACCTACCTTGTATCAACATGGAGTGTGAGGAGGCGCGTAAATACCATTGGTATTGAGCTGCTTCGTGGGGCGATTTCACCCTCTTCAGCGCAGGTATTACTCCCAACAATCATTAGGGAGACCTATGGAATCCAGGACGATGAGGTGTATGGTGTAGCCCTGAATGGGGCTTACAGAATCTTCGTCAAACTGAATTCCACGTCCGTGTACGAGTCTTTGGTGACGAGATTCCAAGACGTGAGTCTTGACGCTACTCCAGCTGTGAAGGTGCGTTTGATCGACGTATCTCGCCACTTTACGTGGGTTAAGATACGTAATGTCCCATTTGAGGCAGATGAGGCTGACATCAGGAGTGTTTTTGAGGCATATGGAACCGTACATCTGGCACAAAAGGGCAAGTGGACGGCAGGTGCTTACATGGGACGTCCGGAGGGTACCTTTTCCCTGAAGATGACTCTGAGACATCCCATACCGTCTTACGTCGTGTTGGAGGACTTCAGGACGCAAGTTATGGTATCGTATGCCGGACAGAGACGTACGTGCAGAATATGTGGGGCGTACGACCATATGGCGGCAGAGTGCGTGAAGCTGAGGAGGGCGCCAGCACAAACTGGTGAAGCACCAGTTACCAGCGTGATAGCTGTTGAGAGCCCCACGCGAAAGCAAGGGCTTGGGCGCTTGTGGAGTGAAGAGGTGGAGGATTCCAAAGAGGAGACTGGCATGTGTGAGGTAAGCTGTGATGTAAAAGGATCTGTTACTACACAAGGGAAAAGTACAGAAGTGCAAGTGCAGGAGGAGGTGCAGGCTCTAGAGGAAGAGCTTCAGGAAGTGTTAAGGACATTGACGCCGCCTGCAGAGGATGTTGTTCCTGAGCTGGTGAGAGGCACGGCGTTGCCTGTAGAGGAATGTAATGATAAAAACCATAGCAGGGTTGACGGGCCAACTAGTAAGAGTGAGTTGTCGCCGTGTGCTGTGGAACGAGGAGTGGTGGAGGTTGAGGTACATCGTGAGGGAACCTCAGAAGATAACATGGATGTAGAGGGCATCACGAGGAAGAGAGCGGCGGCGTCAGACTCAGATGATGTCCTGACGCCGGCGCAGAGGTCTGGGAGGAAGGAAGAGCACTGTCGAAGTAGTCACGATAAGAGGCATCGCAAAAAAGGGGGGGGGGGTTGATGGTGTGAAGCCTTGTGCTGGCTCTGGGGCAGGAGGCCCTGGGATGAATGAAGAGAGGAGGAAGGGTTGGAAACTATAAAGAGGCCTTAGGTGTATGACTGTGAACGTAAATGGACTGTGTAATAGTGTGAAGAAGGAATGGTTTCGAATGTTTCTGTATAAATATAGGGTGGATGTAGTGTTCCTGCAAGAACACAATTTCAAGGAGGGAAGAGTGCTCGAGGTGGAGGGGTTTCAGGTCATGACTCTGCCATCTGCACGTCTGAAAGGTGGTGTGGGTATATTGATCAGGGAGGCGAGCCCGTTTGTGTTGCTAAGAAGTGAGGGGGGAGGGGGGGAAGAGTATTGCGCGTGGATGGGTGGTGGATGGGGCAGAGGGTATCTTTTGTAAGTGTGTATGCACCAGCAGAAAATGATGTGAGGGTAAAAAGGGATTTTGTATGTGAAGAACTAGTTTTCTTCTTACGTGGTTTACCTGCAGTGGCCATCGTTGGTGGGGACTGGAACTGCGTTATTAGGAGGGCTGACGTGGAACCAAAAGGGGCGGGGCACGTGTCGGCGGCCTTGCGAGATCTTTTGAGGGATATTCAGTTGCGGGATGCGGTTGGAGGAGGGGCGTGGGAGGTAGAGCACACTTTTGTAAGACGGGGTTACGCTGCTAGGTTGGATAGGCTGTATATATCTCAAGGGGTTGGGTTGACATTTTTCCGTACAATAGAAGTAGCTTATTCGGATCATCGGGCGGTAGTAGCAGAGGTGGCGTGGGAGTCACTAGCAGGTATATCTAGGGGTTATTGGAAATTAAATACAAGTGTGTTAGGTGATGAGGAGGGGATAGAGGGATTTGCAACGCTGTGGGAGGGGTTACGTGCAGAGATAAATGGGGTAGAGGATGTGGTGATGTGGTGGGATGGTGTGGCTAAAGAACGGATTAAGCAATATTACGTAAAGGAAGGGAAACGTATCAATTCTTTAAAATATGGGCTTGCTAACTATTTGGAGG
Organism: Cherax quadricarinatus; assembly: GCF_038502225.1. Lineage (NCBI taxonomy): Eukaryota > Metazoa > Arthropoda > Malacostraca > Decapoda > Parastacidae > Cherax > Cherax quadricarinatus. The sequence continues at coordinate 10,823 of NW_027196728.1, read as the reverse complement.
ATAGATTACGGGGTTGTTATGCGAGGGGGGCGGTGGCGGGCACTTATCCAATGGATGAAATTATGGCAATTAAAGGGAGGCTGCGTGAGGTACAGGATGAGAGGTTCCAAGCGGTGCGGGTACAGGCGGGGGTGGAAGAGGTGTTATGGGGCGATAGACCTTCATCGTGCGTATTGCGTAGGCAGAAACAAAGACAGCAGGCAATGACTATTCCATGGTTGGAGGTTCATGAGTCGATAGGAGGGTACAGGGAGGGGCAGGTCATACAAGCTACGGAAGGAATGGGGGCGTTTGCTGACAAGTGGTATGAGAAGTACTGGCAACGAGAAGGGGTAGAGGATGGGGTTTTAGAACAGGTGTGTGGGAGTGTGGTATGTCAGTTGCGTAACAGTGATAGGGAAGCACTGGGTGGGGAAATAACTGAGGGGGAAATATGGAGGGCTTTAAGTGGAATGCGAAAGGGCAAAGCACCGGGAATTGATGGACTCCCGGCAGAGTTTTATCAGCAGCATTGGGAATTATTGAGGCATTTTTTGGTTAGGTTATTAAATTGCATGAAGGAGAGAGGTGAGCTGGGTGAGAAGCAGGCAACGGCTGTCGTTGTATTGGTACCGAAGGGTAAGGGGCAGCATACGCTTCGGGATTACCGGGCGATCTCGTTGTTATGCGCAGATTATAAATTGTTTGCGAAGATTTTGGGAAATCGGGTCAAGTGTGTGGTGGGGCGGGTAGTATCAAAAACTCAGTTTGGTTTGCCAGGGAGGTCTATGGTGGAGGGGCATGGGTTACTTAGGGATTTCGTGGAGGCAAAAGGGGGGGGGAGGGAGGGAGGTTTGGTGGCGCTCGATTGGCAAGGGGCATACGATAGAGTGGATCGGAAAGCATTGAAAGCCATCCTCAGGGGTCAGGGGTTTGGGGAAGAAATAGTGGGTTGGGTTGAGGCGTTGTATGGAGGTGCAATGGCGAGGGTACAGATTAATGGTCGATTGGGTGGGAAGATTGTAATGGGTAGGGGACTTAGGCAGGGGTGTCCTATGTCACAATTATTGTTTGCGTGCGTACAGGACCCCTTTTATAGATTGATGGAGCAGCGTATGTGTCACGTAGAGGGACCAGGGTGTGAGGTTGCGAGGGTTTGGCCAGTTTTAATTGGGTATGTGGATGATACAACTGTTCTGATCAGGGAGGGGATGTCAATGGACACATTAGACGGGGTAGTACAAATGTTCGCAGGGGCAACTGGTATGAGGGTAAATTCAGATAAATCCATGGTCATGGGGTTAGGAGCTTGGGCGGGTTGGGTTGATTGGGGTAGTGCAGTTGTGAGGAAGCAGGTGAATTCGTTAAAAATTTGCAGTCTTATTTATGCAGACGATCTAACTGTGGCACGCATGGAAAACTCGCTTAGGATGGTAGAAAGGATTCAGGGACGCTTGGGTGCATTGCGACCTTATCATTTGACCCTTGTGCAGCGTGCCATTGTTATTAATATCTTACTGTATAGCAAAGTATGGCACGTGGCAGCCGTGTTCCCATTAACTGGGCCAGCAATAACGAACATACTTAGGAAGGTTTTTAAATTCTTGTGGGGTTCGAGCTGTGATTGGATTAAAAGGGATGTGGTAATGTTACCTGTAAGTAAGGGGGGGCTGGGATTGCTGGACTTAAAGCAGAGGGTCAAATGTGTCTTCATTAAAAGGGAGGTGATGAGGGAAAGTGTGGGTGGGGGGGGTTTGGCCAGGATCCATAACAGATTGCAACGGATGTATACAGGAGTTGAGTTGCATGAGTGTGAAACTGTGTTGAGGGCTCTGGCGTGGGATCGAGAGCCAGCAAAGGTTAAAATAGGTAGGTTGTGTAGATTGTTAGCCGGGAGGGTTGTAGCGCCTGTAGAGGGAATTTTCCCCATGTATGCATGGGGAAGTATATGGAATAGGTTGAGTAGGATGAGGTTGCAACCTCGTGTTCGGGATGTAATGTATCGTTTTCTGCACGGCATTTTACCGTCGGGTGTGGTTCTACGGGATAGACGAGTCGTTGACGGGGGGGAGTGTGGGATATGTGGTGGGGAGGAGTCGGCTTTTCATGTAGTATATTTTTGTGATGGACTGAGGAGTGTCAAGGGGTGGTTAAATAGGGTGATAAATAGGATAGGAGGTAAAGGAATTTCTGTATTGAGAGCATTAAGTCTCGACGTGGGGGGTTGGGAGGAAAGTGTAATCAGAGCTGTGGGATACATTATGGCAGATTATATCTATATAGTGTGGGGATTGCGGGGGAAACAGGTTACTGAGGTGAAGAGGAGGGTGTTAGCGTTAACGTTCTATAAAACGGTATGTAGAAATAAGGAAATTTATGGGAGGAGGTGGGTGAAGGATTTTTCAGAGGGATATAGGCAACTTACGTTACAGGTTTTATTAGACTTGTAATATACGAGGGAGGGGAGGGTATGATTGGAAAGTGTTGCTGGGGTAGGGAAGTCATGGGTGAAAACAGGGTTGCCTCCCTGGTAATGGATAACAAAAGTTTTGCGAGAGTGTTGGATGAGTGATGCATGAGTGAATAATATGTGGACCACGGGTGCTAGCACCTGTGGAGCTGGCCAGTTTTTGTGTGACTGGACTTTATACTTATTATACATATTGTGTGTGGTAATATTGATTTACGGTAATGACATTGTAATTTGGAGATTTGCTATAATAATTGCATGTATTTGCTCCAACTTGTTTTCTAGGTGCCTTGCACTGCATAGTGTTGATGCTGTGATCATGCACGGTGTCCAGAGATATGATGTGATATGTTTGTATTAATGTCTGTGCATTATTGTTCGTCACTGGTGTTCTGCAATTTTCAGTTTTGTTTTGAGAGTAAAGAGGTTAATGCACGTCAGATAGTGTAAATAAAGTTGGGCAACAGTGGTGTTATAGGTTTTTGTGGTTAGGTGCGTGCTAGGCACAGTCTTTATGTGTTACTTATGTCATGGTTATATTTTATGTTGTATTGTACTGTTGTCAATAGCACTATGTAATGTCCATATAAGCTGTATAGAGCTTGAATGTCATAGTTGAAGCTGTGTTATTGTTTTAACACTGGAATTGCATGTTTAAATGTGTAAAGGCTTACATGTGTTGGATTTTGAGACTAAGTTTATTCTTATGGTTTTGTAGTAATTTTGTATGTCTTTGTGACTTTTCTATATCACCATTGTTGTGTAATACATATTGTTATGTAACTGAACCATTAGGACAATTACATAAATTAATGTTTGGATCATTGCTGTGTGACTTTAGATTAGGCAACATTCATTGTTTATAGTATGTTAGGTTGTAAATAGTGGGGTGGTTGGATAACCACTAGGGGGGGGTAATATGTCTGTATAATATGTTCAGTGCAATGCATTGCATGGTCTGTAGTCGATTATTAAGTACCATTTCGAGGGATGTGTATATAAAAGTGTTGTTCATATCATGTAATTCTGTTGAGTAGCTCCAACAGGTTTGGGTTAAGTGATAGGATGAGGGAGCAGGGAGGGGGGGGGGTGTACCCACACGGAGTTGTAAGTGTGGTGTGTAATATTAGCTGTAGGGAGGATTGTGTTAATTTATAGACTTAAATGAGTTTTACATATTATATTTTTGTAATGTCATGTTTTAAATAAAATATATAAAAAAAGACACCACTGCTATATTGTCAGCAGAGGCGCAACAACACCACCTCCTGACACCACCACCTAGTAGAGAGGCCTGAGCTTGCTACCATCTACAGCTCATAAGACTGCCATCCCCACGAGCCCCTTTGAGGCGGGGTAGATGGCAGACCAGAGGCCTAGCTTCTCCCTACGAGCCCCGAGAGGGCGGGGAATGTGGCTAGGCCTGGGGACACTTGGTCCCAAAGATGAGGAGGTACTTGTACCTCCTCCCATGGGAGACTTAAGTCTCGAGACACTCCCCAGATAGGGAGCCAAGGCCGGGTCACCACTACTTGGAAAAGACCCGGGCCGGGAGAATACCGGCGAAAAAAAAAAAAAAAAAAAACACCTAGTAGCTAGGAATGATAACATTAACTCCATATGTAATGCATACATAGGTCAATGTGAGACAATACAGCCATTATTATCTCAAACACTACCAAACAGGTGCATACACTGTACTAAAGTACGCATGAAAAACAGAAAAGGCACCTTATGTAAAATGTCACAGAAACCCAAGGCAAACGGAAAACAAGCCTGTGCACATACTATGCACTTGGTATCTGCTGGCATGGGAAATCTGGAAAAACAGATGGGACGTGCAACTATGACCACCCTAGAAAATGCCATGCCCATATGACAACAGGAAAATGCAAACTCCCTTCCTGTAAGCTTTTTCACCCTGAACTGTGTACCTCTTCAGTACAGGAAAGACTGTGCTATAACTTAAATTGCCAGGCATACCATCTAAAGGGGACAAAAAGATACAAAACATCCAGGCCATGGGAAAACCTGGGTAGCCACAGCCACTCAAGAGGGAGAGGTTTTTTAGTGCCAGGAAGGAAAAAAAACTGGCAGGAAATGGCAGAAATCGTACACCAAATCCAGTCATTCCTGGAGTGGAACCACAGTCGATGGCCTCCACTCCAAACCAACAGATACAGATACTAATGCCGGAAAAAAAATCCCCCCCCAGTACCAACAATACCACCAGTCCGATAACATTCTTCTTTGCAAATATACAGGGTCTAAAGCCAGCAACAAACAACAAAATACCTTTCATCCGTGGACTGCTTGCAGAGGCAAAGGCAATGTTCGCGGCTTTCACTGAGACCCACATAAAGGATCACTTGGACAACGAAATATGGATCCCAGGTTACAACCTATACAGATGTGACAGAGTGAACAGGCAAAAGGGGGGGGGTGGCCTGTACATTGCAGAGTCACTTGTTTGCACAGAACTGCTTAATGCCTCAAATGATGTAGTGGAAGTTTTAGCAGTAAAGGTCGAGAACCAAAACCTAGTCATTGTGGTAGTCTACAAGCCTCCGGATGCAACATCCCAGCAATTCCAGGAACAGCTGTTAAAAATTGACCACTGTCTGGAAAATCTTCCAGCTCCTGCACCCAACATCTTGCTCCTGGGGGATTTCAACTTAAGGCACCTAAAATGGAGGAATATAGCAAATAATATTGTTGCAGTAATAACACCAGGAGGCAGCTCTGATGAAAACTCACACTCACACGAGCTTTTAAATCTCTGCACAAAATTCAATTTAAACCAGCAAATAATAGAGCCTACTAGACTGGAGAATACACTAGACCTCATCTTCACTAACAATGATGATCTGATAAGAAATGTCACCATATCAAAAACAATATACTCAGATCACAACATAATTGAGGTTCAGACATGTATGCGTGGAGCCCCAGACCGACATAATGAGACTAGTCACGAGGGAGCATTCACCAAATTCAACTTCAATAACAAAAACATAAAGTGGGACCAAGTAAACCAAGTCCTAACCGATATAAGCTGGGAAGATATACTAAGCAACACAGACCCCAACTTATGCCTAGAACAGATTAACTCGGTGGCACTCGATGTATGCACAAGGCTTATTCCTCTAAGAAAAAGGAGGAGTAGATGTAAAATAGAAAGAGACAGGCGCTCCCTTTACAGGCGACGGAAAAGAATAACAGAGCGGCTAAAAGAGGTCAATATATCTGAAATGCGTAGGGAGACACTGGTCAGAGAAATAGCAAGCATCGAACTTAAGCTAAAAGAATCCTTTAGGAGTCAGGAATCGCGGGAAGAACTAAAAGCCATAAATGAAATCGAAAGAAACCCAAAGTATTTCTTCTCCTATGCCAAATCAAAATCGAGAACAACGTCCAGTATTGGGCCCCTACTTAAACAAGATGGGTCCTACACAGATGACAGCAAGGAAATGAGTGAGCTACTCAAGTCCCAATATGACTCAGTTTTTAGCAAGCCGCTAACCAGACTGAGAGTCGAAGATCAAAATGAATTTTTTATGAGAGAGCCACAAAATTTGATTAACACAAGCCTATCCGATGTTATCCTGACGCCAAATGACTTCGAACAGGCGATAAATGACATGCCCATGCACTCTGCCCCAGGGCCAGACTCATGGAACTCTGTGTTCATCAAGAACTGCAAGAAGCCCCTATCACGAGCCTTTTCCATCCTATGGAGAGGGAGCATGGACACGGGGGTCGTCCCACAGTTACTAAAAACAACAGACATAGCCCCACTCCACAAAGGGGGCAGTAAAGCAACAGCAAAGAACTACAGACCAATAGCACTAACATCCCATATCATAAAAATCTTTGAAAGGGTCCTAAGAAGCAAGATCACCACCCATCTAGAAACCCATCAGTTACACAACCCAGGGCAACATGGGTTTAGAACAGGTCGCTCCTGTCTGTCTCAACTATTGGATCACTACGACAAGGTCCTAAATGCACTAGAAGACAAAAAGAATGCAGATGTAATATATACAGACTTTGCAAAAGCCTTCGACAAGTGTGACCATGGCGTAATAGCGCACAAAATGCGTGCTAAAGGAATAACAGGAAAAGTCGGTCGATGGATCTATAATTTCCTCACTAACAGAACACAGAGAGTAGTCGTCAACAGAGTAAAGTCCGAGGCAGCTACGGTGAAAAGCTCTGTTCCACAAGGCACAGTACTCGCTCCCATCTTGTTCCTCATCCTCATATCCGACATAGACAAGGATGTCAGCCACAGCACCGTGTCTTCCTTTGCAGATGACACCCGAATCTGCATGACAGTGTCTTCCATTGCAGACACTGCAAGGCTCCAGGCGGACATCAACCAAATCTTTCAGTGGGCTGCAGAAAACAATATGAAGTTCAACGATGAGAAATTTCAATTACTCAGATATGGTAAACATGAGGAAATTAAATCTTCATCAGAGTACAAAACAAATTCTGGCCACAAAATAGAGCGAAACACCAACGTCAAAGACCTGGGAGTGATCATGTCGGAGGATCTCACCTTCAAGGACCATAACATTGTATCAATCGCATCTGCTAGAAAAATGACAGGATGGATAATGAGAACCTTCAAAACTAGGGAGGCCAAGCCCATGATGACACTCTTCAGGTCACTTGTTCTATCTAGGCTGGAATATTGCTGCACACTAACAGCACCTTTCAAGGCAGGTGAAATTGCCGACCTAGAAAATGTACAGAGAACTTTCACGGCGCGCATAACGGAGATAAAACACCTCAATTACTGGGAGCGCTTGAGGTTCCTAAACCTGTATTCCCTGGAACGCAGGAGGGAGAGATACATGATTATATACACCTGGAAAATCCTAGAGGGACTAGTACCGAACTTGCACACGAAAATCACTCACTACGAAAGCAAAAGACTTGGCAGACGATGCACCATCCCCCCAATGAAAAGCAGGGGTGTCACTAGCACGTTAAGAGACCATACAATAAGTGTCAGGGGCCCGAGACTGTTCAACTGCCTCCCAGCACACATAAGGGGGATTACCAACAGACCCCTGGCAGTCTTCAAGCTGGCACTGGACAAGCACCTAAAGTCAGTTCCTGATCAGCCGGGCTGTGGCTCGTACGTTGGTTTGCGTGCAGCCAGCAGCAACAGCCTGGTTGATCAGGCTCTGATCCACCAGGAGGCCTGGTCACAGACCGGGCCGCGGGGGCGTTGACCCCCGGAACTCTCTCCAGGTAAACTCCAGGTGGGTGCACGATGGATGTATGTACAACTATAGCAACGGTGCCAGAATTCATTTTGTGTGTAACAAATGCACTTTGGCACAGTTACCCTTTAGCAATGATGACATTGATTTACCTAATTTTAATACAAATGACCCATTGCCATATATTGATGATTATGATTGTTTTATGAAAACAGGCCTTCACTTTATTCATGTCAATGCAAGATCACTTCTTCCTAAATTGGCAGAGATTAGGATTCTAGCTAACAAAATTAGGGCGGCAGTTATAACCATCTCTGAATCTTGGTTGGATGATACGGTGACTGACGACGAGGTCAAAATAGATGGTTACAATATAAAACGCTTAGATAGGAACAGAAAGGGTGGTGGAGTATGTGCCTACATTAGAAATGACTTAGCTTACAACCCAAGACCTGATTTAAATAACAATAAACTGGAGATTCTATGGTTTGAAGTGCTGCTTCCTAAGACCAAACCCATCTTAGTAGGAACTAGTTACCGCCCTCCTACCCAGGACCAGTTCTTAGAAGACTTTTCCAGAGTCTTGTCCGGAGTTGAAAACAATTGCGAGACAATAATACTGGGCGACTTCAATATCTGTTTTCAGCAGCAAAATAACGGGCTATGCAAAAGGTATAAGCAAATTCTAGGATTAAATAGTTACACTCAACTAATTAATACTCCAACCCGGATCACACAGTTCTCAGCCACCCTAATTGACCACATACTTTGTAACCGCTCTGAGAACATTAGTCAGTCAGGCGTCATTACCACAGGTCTTAGTGATCATTTCATCATTTACTGCACCAGGAAAATCACTAGGGATAGGATAGGCCTACACAGGACAATAAAAATGAGGTCAACTAGAAACTACAGTAAAGAAACACTGGTAAATAGGCTACACAATTGTGACTGGACAGAGATAACAAGTTGCACAGACGTAAACGATGCCTGGGAAAAATTCAAAACAATGTTCACTACCATCCTTGATAATATTGCACCAGTTAAAGAGGTTAGGATTAAACGAAGAACTGAACCCTGGATGAATACTGAGATATTAGATAATATGAAATTCAGAGACCAGCTGCTAAAAAGATTTAAAGCAAACAGACAGGATATTGCAGCACTAAATGAATTCCAAAGGGTGAGGAACAGAGTACAGAGACTTATAAAAGGAGCAAAGGCAAAGCACTACTGCTCAAAAATTGAAGAGTATAAGCATAACCCCAGAAAGCTCTGGCAACAACTAAAACAGTTGGGGTATAGCCATAAGCCAGTAGATAGGTCTAACATAGTACTCACTATCGATAATGAGGTATGCCACGAAACATCTAAGGTGGCAAATTGCTTTAATTCCTACTACACATCTGTTGCATCAACACTAGTAAGTAAACTACCAGCTGCATCAAATACCTTTAACACAGACTCTGATAAGTTTCAAACATACTATACCAATAAAGGGGTAACCCCAAACAGTTGTCAACTAGTAAGTGTATCTCATGACTTTATTCAAAAAGAACTAAGCAGGTTAAACCCAACTAAGAGCACAGGCCCTGATAACATCCCGTCTAAGTTCCTAAAAGATGGTGCTTCTGAACTGTCAATCCCTATTGCTCACATAATAAATCTATCAATCACCACTAATACCGTACCGGAGGGGTTCAAGGAGGCCAGAGTTACTCCTATCTTCAAGAAAAATAGTAGGTCTGATGTAAGCAACTATAGGCCTGTTAGTATACTCAGTATAATATCTAAAATTCTAGAGAGGGCGGTGTATTCTCAAGTAGTTAAGTACCTTAATGACAACAACATTCTCCATAGCTATCAATCGGGCTTTAGAAGATCCTACTCAACCGACACCTCCCTTATTAATCTGATGGATTACCTGAGAACTGAAATGTCAAAGGGGAACCTCATAGGTATGGTAACCTTAGACCTGCAAAAGGCCTTCGATACTGTCAACCACAATATATTATGTAATAAACTTCAAGCTATCGGTATAGGTTCTGTAGACTGGTTTAAGTCCTACCTTAGCAACAGGAGACAAATAGTCAAAATCAACAAAACAGAATCAGAACCCCTGCCGATAACATGTGGAGTTCCCCAAGGTAGTATTCTGGGTCCCTTATTATTCTTATGTTATGTCAATGATATGCCTATCAGTGTCAAGTGCAAACTCCTACTGTATGCAGATGACAGTGCTCTGTTAGTGTCAGGTAAAGACCCACAAGATATTGCTAATGTTTTAACACTGGAACTGGAGTCCTGCAGCAAATGGTTAGTAGACAACAAACTATCATTACACCTAGGGAAAACTGAAGCCATTCTCTTTGGCACGAAACATAAACTGAGAAGGGTAAATAATTTTAATGTTCAATGTAATGGGGAGCCCATCACTTTGGTTTCATCAGTAAAATATTTGGGAATCCCCTTTGACCCATGCATGTCAGGAGAATTGATAGGGAACAGTGTAGTAAAGAAAGCGAATGCCAGACTGAAGTTCCTGTATAGACAAGCACAGTGTCTACCTACTGAGGCTCGCAGGACCCTATGTCTAGCCCTTATACAATGCCATATGGATTACGCTTGCTCTTCATGGTACTCTGCCTTGACAAAAAAAACTGAAAGATAGACTGCAAATCACCCAGAACAAAATCGTAAGATTCATCCTGGGGCTGGGACCAAGAGAACATGTAGGCCAGGATGAATTACAGCAGTTGGATATGCTGAATGTTGAAGACAGAGTAAAACAACTGAAGCTAAATCATGTTTATAAAATTGCTCACAAACAATGTCCAGAATATCTTGCTGTCAATTTTGTCAAGGTTGGGAACCAAAGCAATCATAGTACAAGGGGGAGAGAGCACAACTTTGTAGTACCCACAGTCAGTGGCCAGGCTTCAAACACCTTTTATTGTACGGCAATAAAGGAATGGAACAGACTGCCCGCACATGTCAAAGCCAGTCATAGCATGAACCAGTTCAAGAAGAGTGCCAAAAGGTGTCTGATGAATGTAGCTACAAATGACTTCGAACAGGCGATAAATGACATGCCCATGCACTCTGCCCCAGGGCCAGACTCATGGAACTCTGTGTTC